>NC_090752.1:55156531-55159973 GCF_036898095.1 Palaemon carinicauda
TATAAGCCCAAGGGCTCCAAAAGAGAAAATAGCCTGGTGAGGAAATGAAATAAGGAAACATAGAAAAGTGTGCCTGAGTGTACCCTCAAGCAAGAGAACCCTAACCCAAGACAGTGCATGACCATACTAGAGGCTATGGCACTTCACAAGACCTGAGAACAATGGTTTGACTTAGGAGTTGCTTAAAATAGCTGAAGAATCTCCTCTACCCTTACCAAGAGGAAAGTAGCCACTGAACAAATACACTGACAGTATGTTACGACGCCCCAGTGATATAGGGCGTGGTACTGTGATTGCGTGAGTCTGTGTGGGTGGATTCTGATAGGAATAACACTGGGTCACAATGTCACATAATAACAACCGAAATAAGAGAAAAAAGGGTGTCTTGTTGGGCCACATCCAGATTATTATCATTATTACTTGCTAAGCAACAATCCTAGTTGGAAAAGCAGGATGTTATAAGCCCAAGGGCTCCAACAGAGAAGATAGCTCAATGAGGAAAGGAAATAAGGATATAAATGAAATAATATGTGCAGACTAGTTATTATTATTATTATTATTATTATTATTATTATTATTAGCTAAGCTACCACTCTAATTGGAAAAGCAGGATGCTATAAGCCCAAGGGCTCCAACAGAGAAAATTAGCTCAGTGAGGAAAGGAAATAAGGGCATAAACACTAAAAGAGAAGTGATAAACAATTAAAATAAAATATTTTAAGAACTGTAACTACATTAAAATAAACCTTCCACATAGAAATTATAAAAACTTAAGAAAAAAAATAAAAAACAAGAGGAAGGGAAATAAGATAGAATTGTGTGCCGACTGTACTCTCAAGCTAGAGATAATCCAAAGATGGTAAGGAAAATGTACGACAAAATACTATAGTCAATTCTTTTTAGCGATTGGCAGGGGTGCCCTTTTAGCTCGGAAAAGTTTCCTGCTCGCTGATTGGTTGGACAAGATAATTCTAACCAATCAGATAGCTGAAAGGGCACTGTTGCGAGTCGGTGCAAATGCGCCTCATTAAAAAAAAATTAGTATAGTTCTCTTGTGTTTTCCACTGGAGGTTTGAGAAATATCTTATACAAAAGGAATGAATTGATATTAATGCACTTGTGAAAATGGCAAAACGTCATATTTGTGAGTGTGTGTGTGTGTGTGTGTGCGTAATTCAAACCTAGGACAGGCCAGAGAATTTCACTTAATTCTCTGTGTCAAGAAGCCATCCAAAGAATGTAAATACTCGTTAATTAATTTCTGAACTAAATTCAGAGGCTTGTAGTGTTAAGTGTGTCCAACAAGATGAGGTTATCGAGAAGTTGAGAGGTCCCCTTTGTCTAGAAATAATTCATATGAGGTGAAGTTGAAAAGTAGATGTTATACTTATAATGTTTAACTATGCATATACGAGGTCCCTTTTGGCTAATAATAATTCAAACGTGAAGTTGAAAAGTAGATATTATACTTATAATACTTAACTATACATACACGAGGTCCCTTTTGGCTATTAATAATTCATATGTGATGAAGATGAAAAGCAGATATTATACTTACAATGTTTAACTATACATATACGAGGTCCCTTTTAGCTTGTAATAATATAAATATGGTGAAGTTAGAAAATAGATGTTATATTTATAATACTAACTATAAATATACTCCAGAAATGTACCTATTATGGGTTTAACAATGGTAATTATTGTAGCTAGTGCTATTAATGCTATTATTGTAGCTAGTGCTATTAATGCTATCATTGTAGATAGTGCTATTAATGCTATTATTGTAGCTAGTGCTATTAATGCTATTATTGTAGCTAGTGCTATTTATGCTATTATTGTAGCTAGTGCTATTAATGATATCATTGTAGCTAGTGCTATTAATGCTATTATTGTAGCTAGTGAAAGTTACGCCTTTTTTCATCCATCATAGTCCCTACCTTTTCCTGTTATTGACCAAACACACCCAATTTCCAGTCATCCGTTTACCCCCACTTCCTTGCATAGAGAGAGAGAGAGAGAGAGAGAGAGAGAGAGAGAGAGAGAGAGAGAGAGAGAGAGAGAGAGAGAGAGACGGGGGAGGGTCAAAATGATGTAAGAAGTAGGTATTAGTTAGAATATTGAGCAAAGGAAATGTAAAAGACATAAAAATAACTATAAATATTGAAAGAAATAAGTATATATATATATATATATATATATATATATATATATATATATATATATATAAGCATATATATATTATGTATATATATATATATATATATATATATATATATATATATATATATATATATATATATACAGTATATATATACAAGTAAAATTTAATAGATGACTAAATTACTTAACTACCTAGAAATAAATAAATACATAAAAAGACGAAGACAGGTAAACGGATAAATAAGAATTCAATGGAATACTTTGCTCATGAGACAGGCATCACACTTGATTGCATCTGAAAGGGATTCTTAATTCCTTACCAGGCGTAGGACGCAGAGGGCTTCCGACGCACCGGCGACCCATCCTATGAGACCGGACAGGAAGAGGAGGAATCCTACGCCAAGCACGCTGTAGGTGAAGATCTGCAACAGGGGGGAAAATGGAGCTGCATTAGTAATTAATCAGAAAGGTGAGTTTGAAGATCTGGAACAAAGGGGGAAATGGACATGAATTAGTAAAAAAAAATGAGTTTTGAATCGAAATCCTTCTTCATTTTGGTATAGCAGCTGTCATTATCATTATCGTTATTATTATTATTATTATCATTATTATTATTATTATTAAAACAACAAGCTAAGCTATAACCCTTTCTGGAAAAGCAGGATGCTGTGAGCCCAAAGGCTTCAACAAGGAAAAATAGCCCTTCGAGGAAAGGAAACAAGTAAATAAATAAACTACAAGAAAAGTAATGAATAATAAAGATAGAATATTTTAAGAACAGTAACAATACTAAAATAGACCTTTCATACATAAACTATAAAAACTTGAAACAAATGGAAAAGAAATAAGTAGTGTGCCCGAGTGTACCCTCAAGCAAAAAGGCACTTGAAAAAGCAAAATAAAAAATATATCAAATACCGAACCAAACAGATTCTTAAAAAACGGTAGATTGGAAATCCTCTTCTTTCATAGGGGCAAAAAATTCCCCCCCTCCCCCCGACTTCCGGTCCTATTGGCATTTTGATGAACACAATGAAACGGATGTATGGACCGTAGAACGAAGGAAGCACGCATGCGCACACTTGTCTGTTTGCTCACCTGTGTAATCTCGGACAGGAGAGAGAGAGAGAGAGAGAGAGAGAGAGAGAGAGATCCTGTTTAGGTTCTACTTCGTATTTTTTTTATAATAGAGAAATACGAATAATGGTCGATAGATGCTGGTGTTAGATATTTTTAGTTTGGAGGCGTAATGGATAGTGATTTTATTTGCAAATACTAT
>NC_090752.1:55162973-55170473 GCF_036898095.1 Palaemon carinicauda
CTCTCTCCTCTCTCTCTCTCTCCTCTCTCTCTCTCTCTCTCTCTCATTCCGACCAACAGCACTTAGCATTCCATGAGTTTTTACATAAACTCAATGGAGATTTTTATTTTATTTCTTATAAAATCAATATAAATGTTTAGACAAATGAATAATACCCGAAATAAGAATACCGAAAGTGTGTTAATTTTTGTGTCTTTTAGTAAATAAGGGGAGGAAAATTTCTATCAGAATTCTACCATATAGAAAAGGTTTTTAAATATATCAATAGTATTTCCTTAGAGTTGAAATTGTTTCTGGAGTAGAGAGAGAGAGAGAGAGAGAGAGAGAGAGAGAGAGAGAGAGAGAGAGAGAGAGAGAGAGAGAGAGAGAGAGAATAATGAACTATATCTATCATTCAAATATTTCATGCAAAAAAAACAAAATAATTTCTGTATGAATCATCGCACGAACTGACAAAGTCATAAAACAGAAGCAATACTTTTTATGTAAGATGTGATATATATATATATATATATATATATATATATATATATATATATATATATATATATATATATATATATATATATATATATATATGTATTATAGCCACGAAAGGAAAAATGAAAAAGACTTGATTGGAGCTAGTACTTTCATCCACTCAGGACATTATCAAACTCAGCAATGAGAATACATATACAAAGACATCGTATTTATACTGGAGAAGGGGATCCAACAGCTGTCAGTTTCTTTATAATTCCGGAGAAGTCAGATTTTAGATAAAAGGATAATACTGGATTAACGGAAAACAGACCTGGGCTTAGATTCAAATTTCTACCTTGAGTACAGGAGATTAAAAATGATTCAACAATATTCCTTTGGAAATAGTCATTTACATGGATTACTTTTTCCGTCTTTGACCAGCCAATTCTGTGACTTGACCCTAACCAGTGGGAGGCCAAGGCATTATTAAGAGAACCCCTGGAGACGGCCACCTGATGTTGTTTTAATCTGACTGGTATACTTTTTGATGTTTGGCCAACATAAAATAGGTTACACTCTGAACAAGGAATGCTATATATTACATTATTATCATTTCCAGAACTATTCTTAATTAACATGTTTTTTAATGTACAATTATATTTAAACACTACAGAAATGTCTAGTTTTTTCAAAAGGGGTATAACATCTAAAAAACAAACATGAAATGGCAAACAAAGCATATTATTAATTGTTTCCTTTCTCTCTAATTGGACACTATAAAATGTTTTCTTAGCCTTATTCATACATTTTTCTAAGAAATATTTAGGATAACAAAGATCTGTTGCAATTTTTTCTATTTTAGTGAACTCCTCCTCAATGTAATCTGGGCTACAAATTCTCAATGCCCTAAGGTACATGGAGGAAAAAACTGAATGCTTAATATTTTTAGAGTGACCGGAGTAAAAATGTACATATGAAAAATTATTTGTAGGCTTTCTATATATGGAAAACTTAAATTTATCTGTTTCTCTAACTATTAAAACGTCTAAAAATGGGATACGGTTATTTTCTTCATTTTCTATAGTGAATTTTATTGATGGTACTAATGAATTAATGATTGAAACAAAGCCCTCAAGATTAAAATTTTCTTCTAAAATACCTAGAACATCATCAACATATCGATACCACACAATTTGGGAAGACCACACTGAAGGGATTAATCTAGATTCAAAAAATTCCATATATATGTTGGATAAAAGTGGGGACAGAGGATTACCCATAGCCATACCAAAAACCTGTTCATAGAAATCTCCATTAAAACTAAATTTACATTTTTTAATGCACAAACAAATAAGCTCAATAATAGTATGGGTTGATAAAGGTAAATCATAAGCATCTAAAATACCCGACAGGAAATCCAATAAGTCATCAACCGGCATGTACTTTTATCTGATGTTTCAACTTACATAAAATTGAGAGTTAATCCCTTAGACGAGGTCATCAAAGATTTTAATAAAAACTTAAAATCTATCTTAAAACAAGAAAAATCCTTAATTAATGCCTTTATCTCTACTGGTCCGTCTTTGCCTTATTTATATGGTTTAATTAAAACCCATAAAACAGGATATCCAATCAGACCAATTATCAGTGCTACAGGTTCTATTAACTATAAATTATCAAAATATTTAGTCAAATTACTTTCCCCCGATCTTAGGATCTATTTCAACCTCTCATATAAAAAATTCTGTTGATCTTTGCGAAAAATTACAAAAAGTTAACCTTACGTCTAGACATAGATTAGTAAGTTTTGATGTAACTTCATTGTTTACCAAAGTGCCGGTTGATGACTTATTGGATTTCCTGTCGGGTATTTTAGATGCTTATGATTTACCTTTATCAACCCATACTATTATTGAGCTTATTTGTTTGTGCATTAAAAAATGTAAATTTAGTTTTAATGGAGATTTCTATGAACAGGTTTTTGGTATGGCTATGGGTAATCCTCTGTCCCCACTTTTATCCAACATATATATGGAATTTTTTGAATCTAGATTAATCCCTTCAGTGTGGTCTTCCCAAATTGTGTGGTATCGATATGTTGATGATGTTCTAGGTATTTTAGAAGAAAATTTTAATCTTGAGGGCTTTGTTTCAATCATTAATTCATTAGTACCATCAATAAAATTCACTATAGAAAATGAAGAAAATAACCGTATCCCATTTTTAGACGTTTTAATAGTTAGAGAAACAGATAAATTTAAGTTTTCCATATATAGAAAGCCTACAAATAATTTTTCATATGTACATTTTTACTCCGGTCACTCTAAAAATATTAAGCATTCAGTTTTTTCCTCCATGTACCTTAGGGCATTGAGAATTTGTAGCCCAGATTACATTGAGGAGGAGTTCACTAAAATAGAAAAAATTGCAACAGATCTTTGTTATCCTAAATATTTCTTAGAAAAATGTATGAATAAGGCTAAGAAAACATTTTATAGTGTCCAATTAGAGAGAAAGGAAACAATTAATAATATGCTTTGTTTGCCATTTCATGTTTGTTTTTTAGATGTTATACCCCTTTTGAAAAAACTAGACATTTCTGTAGTGTTTAAATATAATTGTACATTAAAAAACATGTTAATTAAGAATAGTTCTGGAAATGATAATAATGTAATATATAGCATTCCTTGTTCAGAGTGTAACCTATTTTATGTTGGCCAAACATCAAAAAGTATACCAGTCAGATTAAACCAACATCAGGTGGCCGTCTCCAGGGGTTCTCTTAATAATGCCTTGGCCTCCCACTGGTTAGGGTCAAGTCACAGAATTGGCTGGTCAAAGACGGAAAAAGTAATCCATGTAAATGACTATTTCCAAAGGAATATTGTTGAATCATTTTTAATCTCCTGTACTCAAGGTAGAAATTTGAATCTAAGCCCAGGTCTGTTTTCCGTTAATCCAGTATTATCCTTTTATCTAAAATCTGACTTCTCCGGAATTATAAAGAAACTGACAGCTGTTGGATCCCCTTCTCCAGTATAAATACGATGTCTTTGTATATGTATTCTCATTGCTGAGTTTGATAATGTCCTGAGTGGATGAAAGTACTAGCTCCAATCAAGTCTTTTTCATTTTTCCTTTCGTGGCTATAATACATTTTATATTCATCACGTGTCAGCTTTCGTGATTTCTACACACACATATATATATATATATATATATATATATATATATAGAGAGAGAGAGAGAGAGAGAGAGAGAGAGAGAGAGAGAGAGAGAGAGAGAGAGAGAGAGAGAGAGAGAGAGAGAGAGAGAGAGAGAATAATGACATATATCTCATTCAAATATTTCATGCAAAAAAATAGAAAATAATTTCAATATACACCATTGCACGAACTGACAAAAATCACACAACAGAATCCATAAAATCATCTCAGATTTAAAAAAATCCTCTTTCGAGTTGAACAAACAAGTCAAGCAAAATAAAAAATGCTATCTATTAAATGACCATCTTTCAAATTCACGGACGCGTGAAGAAGACCGTGTGATCGATGGGACATGAAAGAGAAAAAAAAGAAAAAATATGCTTCGCTATTCGTGAGAAATTTTATGTTCGTGAAGAATTATGTTTGCTGTGTAGCTGGAAAGGCTACGCCATCAAAATATGTCCATTTAAGTATTCTTAAATCATTATTATTATTATTATTATTATTATTATTATTATTATTATTATTATTATTGGTGTTGTTGTTGTTGTTGTTGTGTTGTGTTGTTGTTATTAGTTAAGCTACTGCCCTAATTGTAAAAGCAAGAAGCTATAAGCCCAAGGGCTCCAACAGGGAAAAATAGCCCAGTGAGAAAAGGAAATAAGGAAATAAATAAACGATATGAGAAATAATGAACAATTAAAATAAAGTATTTAAGAAACAGTAACATCAAAACAGATATGTCATATATAAACTATAAAAAGACTTATGTCAACCTGTTCAACATAAAATCATTTGCTGTAAGTTTGAACTTTTGAAGTTCTACCGAATCAACTACCCGATTCGTGATGTAATGATTTTCAGGCGAGTTTAAAGGTCCTTCATGAACTGCAAATTGAAGGGACAGTGTCAATTGCCCTAGCAGGATAATATTCAAGAGACTTACCAAATATAATTTATATATGATTCAGTGACTATTTTCTTTGCTATATTTGTTTTTAAAATCAATCTTCTACCAATTATAATCGTAGAGTAATGAAACTTGCAGGGATTAACTGTTACGTAAAAAGCTAGAAATAATTCCATTTTGGAAGGACAAGGTCAAAGTTCAAAGGTCAAGGTTACGACCATTTATTTGCCTTTTTAACTTTTATTACCATCTGGATAATTTCTTATCATCTCTATGGAGGCCAATGGAAAGGAAACCGTATGTTGTCCACTATTCTATATGGATGAAACGAAGAAAAAAAGAAAATAGTGTAAACATATTTCGAAACGAATAAAAAAATATTCATAAGTTAATCAATAAAGAGTAAATAATGAAGCACATATAAGTATATTTTAGTTATTTGTTTTAATATATAGGTAGATAAGCAGATGTATATAAGTAAAGAATAGACGAATTAAAGGATAAAAATTACTAAACCAGTTAATAAAGAAGATAATTGGATAGATAGATATAATGAATAGATAAAACACTGGATAAAAAATTACGCAGATAGATAGATAGATAGAGGTAATGAAGAAATTAATTATTGAACTAACAGACACGTAGAGATATTAAATAAAAGAGAAGTACACTAGCCAGATAGATTGATAGATAGACAGATAGACAGATACTGTAGATGTTATCAAGAATTTAATTATTCAACTGACAGACAAGTAGAGATATTAAATAAAAGAGAAGTAGATAGATAGATAGATAGATAGATAGATAACTGAAAGTCACTATTCATTTTCAAAATGAAGAAAGCAAATTCCACTCAGCCCTCCCAGCTTCAAGGCTCCATCTCTGTTAAAAAAATGTTCATTTAACGTTTACGACTGCACGCGCGTGCTCGCGCGCGCTTGAAAGTATTGCGGTATTGCGCAAGTGCAAAGTGGCGATTACTCTCCGTCGAGTCACGCAATTGGTTGATGGTGGAGTGTTGTATTGTAGTTTATGTAAAAGTTCATATTTTTTTTTTTTTTTTTTTTTTTTTTTTGGAAACTGCTGGATAGAACAGCGTGATTGTGTGGGTCAAATTTTGTAAGATTTTCAGAATATCTTTACATACAAACACACACACAAACACGCATATATATATATATATATATATATATATATATATATATATACATATATATATATATATATATATATATATATATATATATATAATGTGTGTATATATATATATACATATATATATATATATATATATATATATATATATATATATATATATATATATATGTGTGTGTGTGTGTGTGTGTAATTATATATTGTACAGTATACAGTATACATATATATATGTGTATATTCATATACAAGTGTATATATATATATATATATATATATATATATATATATATATATATATATATATATATATTTCTTTTTGGTCGCACTGAGTTGCATTTCCAGACATATAACTACTCGGTCTCTGCCCGTCCCTCGATTATATATATATGTGTGTATATATATATAAATATATATATATATATATATATATAAATATATATACAGTATATATACTGTATATGCATGTATTGTATACAGCCTACATGCATGCAAGTATACATGCGAAACATGCACACACATACATACACACACACACACACACACATATATATATATATATATATATATATATATATATATATATATATATATATAAATATATAAATATATATATATATATGTATATATATATGTATATATACATATATATATATATATATATATAATGTATATATATGTGTGTGTATAATAATAATAATAATAATAATAATAATAATAATAATAATAACAAACTAATCAATTAACTGAAAGGGCTTCTCGACAAACGCATATCACTCCAAACCAAACATGGTGTTAATGTCATGGCTATTCTAGTCTTAACCCGTTGCTGGCGCTGGAGGGTTTCATAACCTTCACTGGTGGTCACCTATCCAAGGACTGAACAAAGTCAACAATGTGAACTTTCGAGAGGATTATCAGCGCAAGAGTCCGTGTCACAGGAGATAATTATGTATATCTAATTATATTTTTTATCTATTAGCCTATTGGGTCGAAATTATTACAATTGCATTTTTCTTAGAAGTTTTATTTACTACAACTGGAAAAAAAATATATATAAAAATATATGAAAACAGCTTAAGATATTTTTTTGGAATGAGAAAAATTAAAAAGAAAAAATCTTCAAACCTAAGAATTCAACATGAATGTTCATCTGATTTCGAAAGTTGAAACCAAACAAAAATAGCCTTTCGGAAGTAAAAGTATAAAAAAAAAAAAACGCAAAATAAGCCCTTAGAAAATAAAAACCTAAAAAAAAAAAAAAAAAGCTTTTCAAGACAGGAAAAATTAACAAAGAAACTCTCATTTCTAAAAGAATAAAACTAAAAACAAAAATAGCATTTCGAATAATAACTCAGTCAAGAGAAAAGTCCTTTGAAAATAAAAACATAAAAAAAAAGAAAAAAATTATTTAAGATTCAACAAAAATCTCTTTTCGAAAAGAATAAAACGAAAAACATAAATAGCTTTTCGAAAGTAAAAGTAAAAAACATCAACAAAAAAAAACCCTTCGAAAATAAAAACCTCAATAAAAAGATCCTTTCAAGACATAAAAAAAAACTACAACTCCCTCCTTCCAAAAAAAGAATAAAAAACGCAAATCACCTGTGGCTCTTACAGAAACCTCCAAATGAAAGTCAAGCTGAGATCCATTTGCATTCAGGCCTTTCATTTAAGCAATAAAAAACACCTTTAGAATGGCGTGAAAGTGAATCGATTGTGTGTGTCTCTCTCCCCGTGTAATTAGCAGCCGACGAATGAATAAACTGG
>NC_090752.1:55177973-55181866 GCF_036898095.1 Palaemon carinicauda
CCCTAATCGGAAAAGCAGAATGCTATAAGCCCAGTGGCTCCAACAAGGAAAAATAGCCCAGTGAGGAAAGGAAAAAGGAAATAGATAAACGATATAAGAAGTAATGAACAATTAAAATACAATATTCTAAAAACATTAATAACATTAAAACAGATAATCCATATGTAAACTATAAACAGACTTATGTCAGCCTGTTCGACATAAAAACATTTTCTGCAAGTTTGAACTTTTGAAGTTCTATTAATACAACTAACTTAGGTCCTCGACTCGAAAGTTGAATACTGGCGAAAGATGTGGCTGAAGAAGATGGACAGTAAAATAAAAATGGTTAACTTTGAATGGATGACGTAAATTCCAAAACAATATTTACATTTGAGTAGATATAAAGTATATTTGTCATTGCAATATAAATAACTAATCCACAGTATTCTCAAGAACGTGTTTGTGCCAACCGTGTGCCACGTAATGGATGTTTAAATGTCAACTAGACTATTATCTCTTCATTTCTCATATATATATATATATATATATATATATATATATATATATATATATATATATATATATATATATACTTAAACGTTGTTACTAATCTTAAGTTATTTAATATTGCTGTTCATTATTTCTTATCGCCTACATAGTTATAGTTTATTTATTTCCTTATTTCCTTTCCTCATTGGGATATTTTTCTTGTTGGAGAGCCCTTGGGCTTACAGCATCCTGCTTTTCCAACTAGGGTTGTAGCTTAGCAAGTACTACTACTACTACTACTACTACTACTACTACTAATAATAATAATAATAATAATAATAAAAATGATAATAATAATAATAATAGTCATCAAATTTTTCCAAGAAATTTGTTTCCAGAGACAAAACCTCAGCAATGATTATCTAAACATTCAATAACTCCAAAATCAAGGATGGTTTTTATAGGGCCAAAAGCAACATCTCTGGAACTCTCCCCCTGTTTCAGTGTTCCGTCAATTTTCTTTATCTTATTCAATCGGGTTTAGGCTATTTCTGGGCACTGACTACAGCAGCTTTAACGATGCCCCCCGTCACTAGCACCATCTTGCCTGCACATGAAGACGGGACAACTTGCCCAACCGGTTTTAAGATAAAGAAAACGTAAACAATAATAATTGAACTACAAAAGGTATTGTCAAGGTTAGAGAGAGAGAGAGAGAGAGAGAGAGAGAGAGAGAGAGATCTTACGAAGATTGCTATATATCTAAAATCATTGCCACAAATATCTTTCATACTTTTCCTTCAATGTTCATAACAATTGATCTAACTGTACCATGTCCAGGAGAGAGAGAGAGAGAGAGAGGAGAGAGAGAGAGGAGGAGAGAGAGAGAGAGAGAGAGAGAGAGAGAGAGACGGAGCAAACCTTTCGTTATTACATAATTTAGCGTCAATTTCAAACGCATATTAAACTGTTATTAATAATTTTCTTTTATTAAGAAAGAAATTACAGTACAAAAAAGTGTATATCATGATATTTTAAAACTATAAATCAGTACATAATAAATTACAACGTTTATGGACAAAACGGGACCTCAATAACTATATATTGCTATTCTAATCACACCTAACGTTAATTAGTGCGTAAATGATAAATAATTAAAAACATTTACTCGAGGTAATTACCCCATGGTGTGTCTCTCTTAGCATTCCTGGCTGATATCAGGCCACTAAACGCCGTATTAATTACAACCATAATACTCTGCTTTAGTGATAGGTGATTTGTATTAACATGTCTGAATATTTTGAGTCATTGGCCTGGTTTAGTCTTAATAACAGACAAAGTGACATTGACGGTCAAATGATAAATGAGCTGTTGACGAATGGTGTTAATAGCTATGTGAAGAAGAAGAAGAAGAAGAAGAAGAAGAAGAAGAGAAGCAAAAGATATCAAAATGCAAGACCACCAAACGCCTACGCGTCACAAACGCGAGATAGAAACGTGAGCCATTATATATTATCCGGGTCTTCCGTTAGATTATAGAAAGTGCCTCTGCTTCAGTCCTAAGCTTCTGACTTCACTCCAATACATTCAATTTCCCAATGCAATGTTGAACCTCCCTTCTAACGTTCCAATCCTTATCTGAACATGACAATTCAAGGTTTTCAAATTCGCATGAAAGCGGTGACCTTTAACTAGGAGGTAGTAGGTTGGTCAGGGCAACAACCACCCATTAGGATACTACCGCTAGTGTTATGGGGTCTTTTGACTGGCCAGAGAGTACTACATTGGATCCTTCTCTCTGGTTACCGTTCATTTTCCCTTTACCTACACACACACAGCGAATAGTTTGGCCTATTCTTTACTTATTCTCCTCTGTCCTCATACACCTAACAACACTGAGATTACCAAACAATTCTTCTTCACCCGAAGGATTACTGCACTGTAATTGTTCAGTGGCCACTTCCTTCTTGTTAAGAGTAGAAGAGGCTCTTTAGCTATAGTCAGCAGCTCTTGTAGGAAAAGGACACTCCAAAATCAAACCATTGTTCTCTAGTCTTGGGTAGTGCCATAGGCTCTGTACCATGGTCTTCCACTGTATTGAGTTACAGCTCTCTTGCTTGCGGATACACCGTACACTCGGGCACGCTGTTCGGTCTTGTTTCTCTTCCTCTTGTTTTGTTAGTTTTTATAGTTTATATAGGAGATATTTATTTTAATGTTGTTACTCTTAACATTTTATTTTTCCCTGTTTCCTTTCCTCACTGGGCTATTTTCCCTGTAGCAGCCCCTGGGCTTATAGCATCCTGCTTTTCCAACTAGAGTTGTAGCTTGTCAAGTAGTAATAATAATAATGTATTCAGGAATCTTTTAGTTCGCCTGAAGACGTGTGTGTCTTAAGTGCTTCCTTGCATTCAGGGATCTCTTAGGTTATTACCACAAAATATCAAAACAAATAAGCCAAATTTAATGGTATATTGAGGACAAAAAAGTTGGTGTTCGTGCGAATCCAGTTTCAAAAAATTCACGACTCTAATTTTTTTGGCGTGGAGGATGCTGCAGAGATTCAAGGTCAGTTGCCAAAGGCTGCCAACTAAAATGAACTTCTGTGACTTTATTATAATATGTGCAGTAGAAATGGCCTGTTTGGGATGTGACCTTCATCTGGAGTATTTTAATTGCTAATCCGTTTTCTGCTCTCGCTGCGTGTTTACTTAGCTGCAGTTTACAGCTCTTTAATTTGTGTACTGGACGTACACAAAGCAGCCGCGCTCATGATTTGTGAGAAATCATTTAGATAATTTTCTTTCCATATACAATTTTATATATTTTACCTCCAAGTATATTTCTTGCGGAAGTAATGAATAAATTTGTGCTTGTGCAATTTTATTAATGTGTCCATCTACATGTGTAGGTATACAAGTGTATCACATGTACGCACACATACTATATATATATATATATATATATATATATATATATATATATATTATATATACATACATACATATATATATAATATATATATATATATATATATATATATATATATATATATATAGTAATGTTTGTGTGTGAGTGCATGTGTTTTGCACAAGAGTGATGGCAAAGATAAATACAACACAGCAGTCTCTGCTCTAGTTATCTTTAACTCTGTATGAATCTATTTCTGTTTTCTATAATTATACTTCAGCATATCCAAACCCTCTGAAGCTATAAATTCCAAAAGCAAAAAAAAAAAAAAAAAAAAAAAAAACAAGTCGTGGTCTGTGTGACCTCTCTGAAAACAGCTTATCACAATGTATACCAATGCAATGTGATCATCTCAACGAAGAAAAAAAAACCAAGGTCTCGAGTGTTCGTCCAAAGGAGGAACGGGGTCCACCACGGTCTTTCCTCCTTAATTATACTCTCTCTCTCTCTCT
>NC_090752.1:55187366-55189866 GCF_036898095.1 Palaemon carinicauda
TATATATATATATATATATATATATATATATATATATATATATATATATATATATATATATATAAAAGGATGCAAATTAGTACAGTGTCGTACTTCATTATTATGCTACAAATTTTCCAAGTAATAAAAGACGAGTAGAGAAATGTGTATTTTCTTTTTAAATTACATAGCAAATTCTAAAGTGTTCGTCCATTGCATGTGAACTTGGTCATTAAAAAAAATCACATGAAGGACAAAAGCTATAAAGTCTGCTGAATAATTAACATAAATACACATGTTATGCTCGTCTTTTATCATTGAGGTACCTTTTCAGCATATATATATATATTATATATATATATATATATATATATATATATATATATATATATATATATATATATATATAAACAGAGAGAGAGAGAGAGAGAGAGAGAGAGAGAGAGAGAGTGGGGGGGGGAGTCCTAGTTAGAAAATCAGGATGCTATAAGCTCGTGGGCTCCAACAGGGAAAATAGCCGAGTGAGGAGAGGAAGCAAAGTAACGGATAGAATAATGTGCATGAGTGTACCTTCAAGCAAGAGAATTCTAACCCAAGACAGTGAAAGACCATGGTACAGAGGTTAAGGTACTACCCAAGACTATAGAACAATGGTGTGATTTTGGAGTGTCCTCCTATATCTGCTTACTATAGCTAAAGAGTTTCTTCTATCCTTACCATGAGGAAAGTAGCCACTTCGTGAACAATTACAGTGCAGTAGTTAACCTCATGAGCGAAGTAGAATTTTTCGGCCATCTTAATATTATCAGGTGTATGAGAGAAGGGGACAATGTCTAAACTAAAAAATAATATTATGCAAAACTCTTCCGTGAATGTGCAAGCAAAGGAAAAGGAGCCGTAACCAGAGAGAGAGAGAGAGAGGAGAGAGAGAGAGAGAGAGAGAGAGAGAGAGAGAGATCCAATGTAGTATTATCTGGCCTATAAATGAACCCGCTATCTCTCTATCAGCAGTGTCTCACTGGGTGGCTGGTGCCTTAGCCAACCTTCTCGCTTCATTAAAAGATCAATAATAATAATAATAATAATAATAATAATTCTTTGTTAAGGCTTTCAGCGTGACCTTTTAATGTCCGTATTAATATCTTTTATTCATCTGTATGTAATGGATTTGTCACCCAGGAAACCAACTAACGAACAATCTCTCATGTAGGCTATGGAATACTATAACATGTTGCTCTTGGAGTTTATAAATTTAGTTGTTATGATAGGGAACATGTCTTTCATATATGAAATACTCCAGATCCTTGTTAGTTTTTTAGGCCTAACATGAAATAACAGGTCTATATCGTGGTATGATATATAAGAAAATAAGCTAATGGTAGTTTAGATCTATAAAATAACAAAGGTTTTATCTTGTAAACTTATCATTACATTAAGACAATGTTTAGTCTTAATGTTGAGAGTTTTACCATTTTAACACAATAAATACTATGGGTTTGCCTTGGCGACTTATGTTCAGTAACAAAACTACGGAAATTTATTATCCAAAATACAGAATTAAATTAATTTGATATTGTCGAACAAATAGAATAAATATATTTACCAAGGACCCAGATGGAAACAGCATATGTTTATTTTGGTGTAGAAATATAAAATAGGCCTAACACTTTTTCAATAAAATTGACATAGGCCTACCTTACTTTAAAAGAATCAGCGAAAGTTTTTAACAGCCTTAGAAGTACGATCCTGAGCATGATTTATGAGAATCAACATTGTCGGCCAAGCACATGAATATCTACTTAAAAAGATCAAAAATTATAAATATTTAGGCCTATACTTACAAAAACGATGATTGATATGGCAGTCATAACATGACGTAACCATCCAATGAGTTTGTTATTCATGCTGAACATATTCAGCCTCTTCAGATGACTGGATGATGACGGCATCGCTTTGATAACAAAATATGAAGAACTTAATCAATTTGGATCTGAGCGAGACACTGTAGAGCGTCGCAGAGGTTTTGAACACCAGCTGAACAAGTTTCAAGTCACTAGGTCACCGGGTCTTGAGGCAAGGATTTCATTCAGGTCTGTCCATAACTTTTGCTTCGTTACGGTGATGAATTAATGACGGGTTAAAGTTTCCTTCGAAACACCAGCGAGAATTATATGTTCATCGCTATTCGCCCCCAACTTTTTTTTCAGCTCTTAACTACGATCACTTTTCGACAGCGATGAAATCGCCAGTTTTGGCGTTATCTTCTTTTAGTCGAAACTGACGGTGATTCCTCAAGATGAAATAAATCAATTGGTTTTAAAATCACTCAAATTATTTGAATACCGAATGAAATCTGTCAAACAATTCACTGACGAGTTTCGAGACGGAGGCGGTACAACTTAACGCAACGACTGCCGAACGTCAACTGTTTTCAAGATATTCTCAGCAGACAGCAGCTCTGCAGCCGACACTTCCCCCCTAACGAGTCCGAAACTCTTCGATAATTTACTTTCACACATCC
>NC_090752.1:55197366-55227366 GCF_036898095.1 Palaemon carinicauda
AAAGTAACCTAATAATAACAATGATATAAAGAAATTTGATGTATATTTGATTTGATAATTTGATACCTATAATCAAATTTCTGTATGAGAGTAATAAATAATTGAATTGATTATGTTCTCCGTTACGATAACATAAATTTACGGACACTGAACGACAACTTTTATCGCAACGTACGATATTCCATTTGAATCGTCCGGTTACTAAGAATTCGTCTGCAGAAGACGCCAGAAACGACAGGCGGTGTGACACAATCGCAGTGCCAAAGGATTTTCCCCCCCATAACTCCCACTATATATATTTTTTTCTTAGTGTTAACAATACGAGACATTTTAAGATGTGGTGTGACAGTGATATAGTGGAAGTGTTAAGGAACAGCGTGCCGTATTATTTAGTAGTAGCACTACCTCTCCTGATTCTCATATCGCCAGTGCCCGTGGTAGATGCAGCCGCCGAGTTTACTGTTTACCGGCTACAACAGTATGACCTACATGGCTCTGCTCATGGTGAGGCATGGACATTGGTCACACCTTTATATTGTTGAAGGGTTAAAGGCCTGAAATAATTACCTAATCATAATTAAACAGTAATAAAGCCGTGTAGGCTACGTTGCGTAAGAAAGCTATGTTGATGCTTAGCCACGAGTGTCAGCTTGTCAGCATAGGCTAGGTTAGCTGAATTATAATAACCGGTTGGGCTGGCTAAATGATGGATAATGTTATGGCTTTTAATTCCTTGATTGGCTCGTGTTTTATGCAACTCTGATTCTTAATGTCTGGAAAACTATATATTCCCCTTCCCCTTATGTACAGCAATTATGAAGAGTTCCAGTAGGAACACAGTTTTTGATTGGGGGTATTACTCCATTCCATAATGGCTGATAGACATTACTCCAACCAAAACCAATTGTAAAAATATGTAATGTTAGCTCGTGTCTCGTGGGAAACCATAAAACGGAGGAAAAACAGATATGTCGTAACCTAACCATAGCCATCTAACTTGACCTAGGGTGTTGGGTCCTCCTTACTTGCTTACGTCACCCCCATCTAATTCCATAATAAACTTTAAATAGAACTTACTGTAATTCACACTTACCTTAAATACTTACTTCTACTATTGGGAAAGTTTGGAAACTAAGCAGGAGCTACCTGTGACTTTCGTTCGGACCGGGCTGAACTTAGAAAATATTGCTATGGTAAAGGTAAAATATAATATTTAAAATGATAAAATAACCTCATATTATGGTACATCGGATCATAGTAAAGAACATCTTCCCCATAAGGAAAAACGATTTGGCTAGTAATAAGAAAGATATCTCCCTGTCCCTATGAACTACATTCACCTCCAGATTTTACAAAAAAAAAATTCCCATTTTGCTCCTTTTGTCATTTTGGCACGTACCCCAGAAGCCTCCTTCCACCCAGTAGTTCAGAAAAAACATTGATAGGTGGTGCTTCTGTCGTAAGTTTCTTGTTCGAACAGAATAAAGGGCCCAATGTTTTTATATTCTAAACCTCTTTTTCAATATTGGAGTATACAGTATGATTATAGCTTTTTTTAGTCTGATAATGGGAAATGGAAGCCAAGTCCATGTTCAAATAGAGTTCGGAGCACCAAGCTACAACTCACCCCTTTGTTAAGTTTGTATAATTGATAATTAATGCCAAAATAACTATCCCACGGGGCTAATGGGTGTAGTGAAACATGTTCCGCTTGCCAGAACATGGGAACAATGAAATAGTTTAATCGCAAACAAAATGAGGTATGGCAGAACATAAACCAATAAATCTTTAGCTCAATTATGTAAGGAGGTATTTGTAATATCCTGAACACTGCTATGAACGACTCCATAGAAAAGGGGGGGGGGGGATCACGTTTTCATGCATCCAGAAGTTTTGCAAACAAAAGCTCTAGTGTTTCATTACAATTACTCTTTTGATTATAGTAACTTTTTATTACAATGACTGTTTTGATTTATAATAATGACTGGAAGAA
Source organism: Palaemon carinicauda (assembly GCF_036898095.1). NCBI lineage: Eukaryota > Metazoa > Arthropoda > Malacostraca > Decapoda > Palaemonidae > Palaemon > Palaemon carinicauda. The sequence continues at coordinate 55,199,360 of NC_090752.1, forward strand.
ACAACAAAGTTTAAAAGAAGTTTATTTAAATATACAATAAGACTGATACATGGTATATTTTAAGGAGTTTCGAACATAATTGATGACGATACCTAGCGCAAAGCCATAGCATTTCAGCTATGGTAGTCGACCTACCATAATTAAAAACTTATGTTTCTGACAGAAATCATTATCAAAAATATTTAAAACACCTCAAATACACTAGACATTAGTCTTATTTTCTACAAACTGTTTATTGCACTTTTCTATAAGTATACCATTTTAATTGATTCAAAACATTAGGTAATGATAATGTCAAGAGAAAAAGATAGAGCGTCCCATGAAGAACTTATTAGTAGCAGGCATGAGCAATAAGTCACCATCTCCATACAAACATCAATGAATAGCTTGAAACTGGTACTGATTACATTTTTGTCAAGGTACCCAAAGAAGCTTGAACGAGGGGTTAAGACAGCACTGGTACCATTTGCCTGAATAGAGGAGCAGTGATATTGTGTATTTACGAGCTATGGCAGAGCAAAATCCATTTGACGGACGTGGTATAAAATACAGGACAGTATAGGTAATTATGATACTTTAATCTCCCGTCACGTACATGAATAATATATTTATCCAATGGGTTATCTTGTGTTTGTTATGCATTTCTGACAATTACTTTTGCTGGAAATCACTTGTTGTTGGTGTCCCCCACCCAAAACCCTGGTTTCCTTCTGGGATCCCCTATACAGTAATAGTTTTTATAGGGGCTGTAGGAAAAATTATGAACGGCTGGTTTGACCCCAATATTCATGATTAGAAATAGATAAAACACAAGATAGTAGGTAGGAAGGCTATATGGTTCATGTACTTGGCTAGATATTTAAGTATCATCCTGTATATTTTTCAATCTGATTAATAATGGGATCCACTTTGTTTGTTCTGATAGATGGTGTAAGGTTCGGATAAATTTAGCCGTATTCAGTCTTGCAAATGCCCTATTTTACCAGCAGCTATTCAACTGTACAGTACTGTACATCACTGTGTACGAATTTAATAAGTCTCTCTCATTAGTAATGCTGAGTAGCAATTGGTGTCTATGAACTCTGGGAAGTCTTCAAAGTGTCAAAAAGGAAAGATTGGAAGAGTATGAATTAACAATAAAAGTGCAACTCCATTTTTGGCTTATGAACTTTGAAAAATTCATCTTGTTCCAATTTGTAAATGTATCATCACTGCAGTAATTAGTCCTTACTCTCTTCATTAATGATTGTTTTGTTAATCTTGTAATCTCTGTCATATAGGTCAGAGCCTTTATACTCGCATTACTTCATGTTTTTAAACATAGGACTTACCCGGTAGTTATATATATAGCTTACGTCCCCGACGTCAACGGCAGAAAATTCGAAACTCGCGCCAATCACCGATTGGACAGCCAGGTGTACCACCCCTGCGCCCTAGCGAGGTACCTAGGAACCATTCCAGGAACCCTCATATATTCCCTGCTGTGCTAGCGGCAAGATGTTGGATTTTTCACTCGCTGTAACCTGTATTTTTAAATATTTAACTTAGCCGGTGAATATATAATAGCTGCTACTCAGCGGCTCGACAGAAAACACACTCAAAAAACTCGCGAGCGATCGCTATGAAGGTTGCGGGTGTGCCCACCAGCGCCAACTATCGGCCAGATACCACTCTTGCATGTAAACAAACCCTTCAATTCTTCTCTGTCGACCTTGACGACAAGACGTATCATTACTCGCTGTAGTACCTGGAGTTTTATCAACATATTTGGTGAAGTACTTCATTTTGGTTTGAACTCGTTTTTGGATAGATTTAATTTTTGATGGATTGTTTTTTTGGACTTTCTTTGACTTTTAAATGGCCGACCCTTCCCTTAGTACGGAAGTGTGTTTTAGGCTTTTAGCAATTATCTTATCACGTTATAAATTAATTATAGATTTTCCTCTATATATTTTATATCTCAACCGCCTTTATTAGGCCTCTTCGATTAGCTTTCCATTTATAATAAACATCAAGATAAATTTTAATGATTTGTTTATATGCGACCTTTCCTGAGAGTAGGCGGTCCTAACTTGGAAACCGAAGTTAAACAACGTTGAGCCCTTTCAATCGTAAATAACTTTTACAGAGCTAATGATTTAAAACTTATTAAATGAACATTTTTTAGTAGATATTTTATGAAAGATTTTCTTTGAATAGTCTTCGTACTGTTTCAAAGATGAACTAACGTTTAGTTTATTTATGCTACGCAGTTTGCGCTCTATCGTTACGATAGAGAGAGAGTATCACGGTTTCACTTTACAGAAAGAGTAAATCGATTCTGACGTTTTGTTCATTCTTCTTTCAAAGCTTAAATGTTTTAAATTCTATTTTAAAGGAACTTTTTAATTGAAAAACCTTTCAGTTTTTTCCTTTGGTCAAATAACCTGTTTATTGACGAAACGTAAGTGGGCTCTTCTCTTCGGTGCGAAATCAAGAGAGAGAGAGAGAGATAGAGACGGAGAGAGAGAGAGGAGAGAGAACGTTCCGATCTTTATTCTCGTCCCAAGCGAGTAACGTTGTTCTCGAGTTACTCTCGTCCCTAGTCTCTGTACGGGGAGAAAGGATAAAACGTTTTTAGTTTTTGTTCTATTCCCAAGGCACTGTACGGTGAGAGATTGAAAACGTAGTTTTGAATGAGCTAGTGTCTAGTCTCTTTCCCAGCCACTGATCTTTTTATCTTAAAATATGTTTACTGTTTTTTGCTTGTATTAATGTGCTTACATTTTACGACTGATTTCGCAATTATAACCTTTTGATGAGGGTAGAATTGCGTGCTTCAGGTAGAAATCAGTTTTATTCATACCTAATGTGAATTGTTAAAAAATTCGATTTCAGTGAAATAAGTGCAAAACAGAAAATCGTAGTGATAAAGTGATATTGCGCAACACAGTGTTGCGACCGAGGGTTCGTCTGTTCGTGCCTGTCGTTCGCCTAGTCCGAGACCTCTTGCAAGCTCCCAAGCCCAGGGGAGAAGTAATGTCGTACGACTTATGGGTTCGAGAGGCCTTGATCAGCGAACAGACGTTCCCTCTATGGTATCAGGCGTATCTCACCAAGATCACCCCTACCATAAGGCGAGAGAGACGATTTTCTCCTCGTCATCCGAAGGCTTTTCGCATAAGAAACCGTGGAACAAGGTTTCGAGGCCCTTTAAGCGAAAGTCAGTCCTTTCAGGACAGGTCCAGCGTCCTGGTTTTAACTATTAGGACAGCTCTGACCCTATGCAGTCATCGGAAGACTGCTCGCCGCCTAAACAAAAGCGTAACACAGGCTCCGAGAGTCTTTTTGTAGGCAAGGTTTTGCAGTCACAGACGTTACCCTCGTCTCTTACCGCAACCATTCCCGTTGATCCTAAATGGGTTGTACGGCAAGACATGCAGAATAAGCTTGCCTCTCTTATGGAAGACTATTCTGCCGATAAGGTTCACGTTGATCCTAGCCGTTTATCTCATCGAGATCCTGGCCTTCAGCCGCCCAAACGAACCTTTGTGCGTCCTGTTGACGTTGGCGTAGCTAAGTCACGTCAGTCACGATATGTAGAGCCTCACTCGATGCGGTCACGTGTTGATTTTCAGCCGCATTTGGACGTTAGGCCGCTTCCTAATGCTCCTGTTGACGTTCAGGACGTTCGCCAACCAGCGGAGTTGACTTGTTTTGACGCTGAGCGTCAACTACCGCAGTCTAGAGTTGTTTTGACTGCTCAGACTAGGCAGTCAAAACAGTCTCGAGTGGACGCCGAGCGTCCTCCCGCACCTGTTGTTGTTGACAGTTCACAGACTGTTAAGCAGTTACATGACGTTGCGTCCTGGTCCGCTACTAATGCACCAGTGCGTGTGGACTCTGCTTGTAAAGCATTGCCACCACGGTAGGTCTCTCCCTTGCTTGAGACTCGGCTATTGTCGGACAAGGTTCCTTCAGATGAGGAAGTTGCTGTTCTCCCTCCTACTGATATTCCCTTGAGGACTCTGTCAGACGGAGAGGAGCCTAAAGCTGCTTAGCCTCCTATGGACTTTAAATAAATCATGCTGATTTTTAAGGATCTTTGTCCGGATCTTTTTGTAACTGCTGCTCCTCGTTCGCCTTAACGTCAGAGTTTACACTAGGCCTAGCTACTTCGAAGCCGTTGTTTTATAAGCTAGTGCTCTCTCGCTCTTCTAAGAGAGCTTTACGTTTGCTGGGCGACTGGTTTATCACCAGGAGGAGTTTGGGGGAGACAGCCTTTGCTTTCCCTACTTTTAAGCTGGCTTATAGAGCGAGAGTCTGATATGACACGAGAGAAGTTCTCGGCTTGGGAGTTCCTGCCTCTGCCCAGATAGACTTCTCAAACCTCATAGACTCTCCCTGGCGCCTGGCCATGAGACGCTCCAAGATTTTATGGTCGACTTCAGAGCTATTTTCGAGCGTTTGAAGTTTTGCTGTACAATTATGTCATGCATAAACAAGGCTTTCAGGGATGGCTCCAATGATCTGACAGCCACGTTCTCTGCAGGAACAAGTCCCTCAGGGATGGCTCCAATGATCTGGCAGCCATGTTCACTGCAGGAGTACGTAAGAGGCAAGTGCGCTCAATGTGTTCATTGTCAAGACAAACTTCACGATGAAGTCTACCAGGCTGTCTTGACAGCATTTATGGAAGGCGACTGGATGGTCTCTCTCGACCTTCAGGAGGCATACTTCCACATTCCTATACTGTACACCCGGATTCCCAACCGTTTCTGAGGTTTGCTTACAGGAATGTGGGGTACCAGTTTCGAGCCCTGTGCTTTGGCCTCAGTCCTGCTCCTCTCGTGTTTACGAGGCTCATGAGGAATGTGGCAAAATCCCTCCATCTATCGGGGATCCGAGCCTCCCTGTACTTGGACGACTGGCTTCTCAGAGCATCGTCCAGTCTTCGCTGTCTGCAGGATCTACATTGGACGTTGAGTCTGGCCAGGGAGTTGGGACTTTTGGTCAACCTAAAAGTCCCAACTGATCCCATCCCAGATTATTCTATATTTGGGGATGGAGATTCGCAGTCCAGTTTTTTTTTTCGGGCTTTTCCGTCTGCCACCGAATAGAACAAGCCCTGCTCGAAGTCCAGCTAATGCTGAAAAGAAAACGTTTGTTCAGTCAGGAGTTGGAACAGTCTCGTAGGGACTCTCTCATCCCTGGAGCAGTTTGTCTCACTAGGGAGACTACACCTTCTGCCTCTCCAGTTCCATCTAGCCTCTCACTGGAACTAGGACAAGACGTTAGAGACGGTATCATTCCCAGTCTCCGAACCAGTAAAGGCATGCCTGAAATGGTGGGACAGCAATATCAGTCAGAGAGGGACTATCCCTAGCAGTCAAGAACCCAAACCACGTGTTGTTCTCAGACGCGTCGGATTTGGGTTGGGGTGCGACCCTGGACGGTCGGGAATGCTCGGGTCTGTGGACCTCAAGTCAGAAGAGCATGCACATCAACGGCAAGGAGCTATTAGCAGTCCACTTGGCCTTGATGATATTCGAAAGCTTCTTCGAAACTAAGTGGTAGAGGTCAACTCAGACAACACCACAACTTTGGCGTACATCTCCAAGCAAGGAGGCACACACTCCTTCACGCTGCTCGAGATCGCAAGGGACCTTCTCTTATGGTCAAGAAATCGAGGCATCTCCCTGTTGACGAGATTCATCCAGGGGGACTTGAACGTCTTGGCAGACTTGTCTCAGTCGGAGGGGTCAGGTGATACCCACGGAATGGACCCTCCACAAGGACGTGGGCAAGAGTCTTTGGGCTACTTGGGGTCAACCCACCATAGACCTCTTTGCCTCCTCGTTGACCAAAAGGTTACCAATCTATTGCTCTCCAGTCCTAGATACAGAAGCAATCCACATAGACGCGTTTCTACTGGATTGGTCTCTTCTGGACTTATATGCATTCCCACCATTCAAGATAGTCAACAAGGTACTGCAGAAGTTTGCCTCTCACGAAGGGACAAGGTTGACGTTGGTTGCTACCCTCTGGCCCGCGAGAGTGGTTCACCGAGGTACTTCAATGGCTGGTAGACTTTCCAAGAAGTCTTCCTCTAAGGGTAGATCTGTTACGTCAGCCCCACGTAAAGAATGTCCATCAAAGCCTCCCCGCTCTTCGTCCGACTTCCTGCAGACTATCGAAAGACTCTCAAGAGCTCGAGGCTTTTCGAAGGAGGCAGCTAGTGCGATTGCAAGAGCGAGGAGAGCTTCTACCATTAGAGTATACCAGTCGAAGTGGGAAGTCTTTTGAGACTGGTGCAAGTCAGCATCTGTGTCCTCGTCCAGTACCCCTGTAGCCCAAATCGCAGATTTTCTTCTACATCTGAGAAAGGTTCGCTCCCTTTCAGCTCCCACGATTAAGGGCTACAGGAGCATGTTGGCTTCGGTCTTTCGACATAGAGGCTTAGATCTTTCCAACAATAAAGATCTCCAAGATCTCCTTAAGTCTTTCGAGACCTCTAAGGAACGTCGTTTGGCAACTCCTGGATGGAACTTAGACGTGGTCATAAGGTTCCTCATGTCAGACAGGTTTGAGCCATTACATTCGGCCTCCCTGAAGGATCTCACCCTCAAGACACTTTTCCTAATGTGCTTGGCTTCGGCTAAAAGGGTCAGTGAACTTCATGCCTTCAGTAAGAACATCGGTTTTTTCTACAGAAAAAGCCACTTGTTCACTTCAACTTGGTTTCCTGGCCAAAAAATGAACTGCCTTCTCGTCCTTGGCCTAAATCTTTTGATATTCCTTGCTTATCAGAGATCGTAGGCAACGAACTGGAAAGAGTATTATGTCCTGTTAGAGCTCTTAAGTTCTATTTAGCTCGTACTAAGTCATTACGAGGTAATTCTGAGGCATTATGGTGCTCAGTTAAGAAACCATCATTGCCTATGTCAAAGAATGCTTTGTCATATTTTATCAGATTTTTTAATACGAGAAGCTCATTCTCACTTGAATGAGAAAGACCGATGTTTGCTTAAGGTTAAGACGCACGAAGTTAGAGCTATAGCAACCTCCGTGGCCTTCAAGCAAAATAAATCTCTGCAAAGTATTATGGACGCGACTTTTTGGAGAAGCAAGTCAGTGTTCGCGTCATTTTACTTAAAAGATGTCCAGACTCTTTACGAGGACTGCTACACACTGGGTCCATTCGTTGCAGCGAGTGCAGTAGTGGGTGAGGGTTCTACCACTACATTACCCTAATTCCAATATCCTTTTTAATCTGTCTCTTGAAATGTTTTTTTAATATTGTTTTTTGGGCTGTACGGAAGGCTAAGAAGCCTTTCGCATTCTTGTTGATTTGGCGGGTGGTCAAAGTCATTTCTTGAGAGCGCCCAGATTAGGGGTTTGATGAGGTCCTGTTAGTATGGGTTGCAACCCTTTATACTTCAGCTCCTGGGAGTCTTTCAGCATCCTAAGAGGATCGCTGGGCTTCGTGAGGAAGACAGACTTACAAGGCAGAGTAATCGTCTAAGTCAACTTCCTTACCAGGTACCTATATATTTTGGTTTTGTTATATTGATAACTGTCAAAAACTCTTAGCTTATACGCTGTAAACTTAATTATCTCTGGTCTCTACCCACCGCCTTGGGTGTGAATCAGCTATTATATATTCACCGGCTAAGTTAAATATTTAAAAATGATATTTTAATTATAAAATAAATTTTTGAATATATAAATTAAAGGCCCTCCCTTCCTCCCCAATAGAGACGCAGCGGGACGAGAAGAATTGAAGGGTTTGTTTACATGCAAGAGTGGTATCTGGCCGATAGTTGGCGCTGGTGGGCACACCCGCAACCTTCATAGCGATCGCTCGCGAGTTTTTTGAGTGTGTTTTCTGTCGAGCCGCTGAGTAGCAGCTATTATATATTCACCGGCTAAGTATATTCAAAAATTTATTTTATAATTAAAATATCATATTACAGTTATTTTGGTGATGTACAATTTATTTTTAACCTTCGCTGGTTGGATTTTGTTTTTACTGAGTGATAGTGCTTTAACTAAGTTTGTATCTTAACAGAGGTAGGAATGGGAGTTTTTTCCCCCTACTGTAAAACTAACGAACCTACTCTTTTAAACATGATGACGGAGATCGTTCCACCATCTCTATGACGTCATAATCGTGTGACGTAAGCAACATAGTACAGTACTACGTTATATGTTGCGTAATAATTTTCTTTTGCTTTTTCTTGTAAATAATGAAAAGGAAGTCTAACTTATAATAAGTATTTAACTTTTAATATAAAAGATTATATTAATTTTTAAGAAAATATTTGTCTTTCTAGTATTCGTTATTTTAATCATCGATACTATTTTCAAAGATTAAATAGAACTAGCGTATTGTTAATTTTCGCTGCGTAGTCCTCATGAAAATACGATGCAGTTCCAACAATTCTTGATATCGTTGTTTATTTTCTTTCGATGTTGGGATTCTATTATTATTTGTATATTCACATATATGTTCCAATTGTAAAGTGTAGCAATCCACTATTTTCAATATTTAACTTAGCCGGTGATTATAATAGCTGCAACTCTGTTGCTCGACAGAAAACTCTAAGGTAAAATTCGCCAGCGATCGCTACACAGGTTGCGGGTGTGCCCACCAGCGCCATCTGTCGTCCAGATACCCAGTACTCAATGTAAACAAAGAACCCAATTTTCTCTCTGTCGTGCTCCCGACAAGACGTGCTTATTCGCTGTTACTAAACTGGATTTGTTTTCACAACTAATTGGTGAAGTACACTATTCTAGTTTTGAGCTTTCGCTATGCAGGTGTTTTATCTTCATCTTAAATCTTGAACTCGTTTTGGATAGATTTAATTATGGTGACAAAGAGAGTATGGACTTTCTTTCACTTTTAAATGGCCGACCCTTCCCTTAGCGGAAGTGTGTTTAGGCTTTTAGTAATTATATCACGTTATAGATTTTCCTCTATATATTTTATATCTCTCCGCCTTTATTAGGCCTCTTCGATTAACTTTCCATTTATTATAAACTTATAAAAATAATTTTAATGTTTTGTTTATATAGACCTTTCCTGAGAGTAGGCGGTCCTAACTTGGAAACCGAAGTTAATCAACGTTGAGCCCTTTATATCGTAATTAGCTTTTAAAGAGCTAAGGATTTAAAACTTTTTAAATGTAATATTTTATGAAAGAATTTCTTTGATAGTCTTCGTACTGTTTTCAAAGATGAACTAACGTTTAGTTTATTTATGCTACGCAGTTGTTGACGTTCAGGACGTTCAACATGCGCTCTATCGTTACGATAGAGAGAGAGTGTATCACGGTTTCACTTTGCAGTAAGAGTAAATCGATTCTGACGTTTTGTTCATTCTTTCTTAGCTTAAATGTTTTAAATTCTATTTTAAAGGAACTTTTTATTTGAAAAACCTTTCAGTTTTTTCCTTTAGTCAAATAACATGTTTTTTTGACAAAATATAATTGGGCTCTTCTCTTAGGTGCGAAATCAAGAGAGAAAGAGAGAGAGAGAGAAAGAGACGGAGGGAGAGAGAGGAGAGAAAACGTTCCGTTCAAGCGGGTAACGTTGTTCTCGTGTTACTCTCGTCCCTAGTCGCTGTACGGGGAGGAAGGATAAAACGTTTTAGTTTTTTATTCTCGTCCCCAGGCTATGTGCGGTGAGAGATTGAAAACGTAGTTATATGAACTAGTGTATAGTCTCTTTCCCAGCCACTGATTTTTTTTTTTTATCTTAAAATATGTTTTCTGTTGTTTGCTGGTATTAATGAGCTTGCATTATACGACTGATTTCGCAATTACTACCTTTTAATGAAGGGTAGAATTGCGTGTTTCAGGTAGAAATCAGTAAAAATTTCAGTGAAATAAGTGCAAAACAGAAAATCGAAGTGATAAAGTGATATGCGCAAAGTGTTACAGTGTTGCGTCCGAGGGTTTGTCTGTTCGTGCCTGTCGTTCACCTAGTCCGGGACCTCTTACATGCTCCCAAGCCCAGGGGAGAAGTAATGTCAAACGACTTATGGGGTCGAGAGGCCTTGACCAACGAACAGACGTTTTCCCTCTATGGTATCGGGTGTATCTTACCAAGATCTCCCCTACCATAAGACGAGAGAGACGTTGTTTCTCCTCGTCATCCGAAGGCTTTTCGCATAAGAAACCTGTCACAAGGTTTCGAAGCCCTTAAGCGAAAGTCAGTTCTTTCAGGACAGGTCCATCGTCCTGGTTACAACCATTAGGACAGCTCTGACCCTATGCAGTCATCGGATAACTGCTCGCCGCCTAACAAAAGCGTAACACAGACTCCGAGAGTCTTTTTTTGTAGGCAAAGTGTTGCGGTCACAGACGTTACCCTCGTCTCTTACCACAACCATTTCCGTTGATCCTTAATGGGTTGTATGGCAAGACATGCAGTATATGCTTGCCTCCCTTATGGAAGACTATTCTGCCGATTAGTCCGTTGAGTCTAGCCGTTTATCTCATCGATATCCTGGCTTTCAGCCAACCTAACGTTCCTTTGTGCTTACTGTTGACGTTGGCGTAGCTTAGTCACGTCAGTCAGGTTGTTTAGAACCACACTGGATGCGGTCTTGTGTGGTTTTTCAGCCGCATTTGGACGTTAGGCCACTTGCTGAGGCTCCTGTTGACGTTCAAGACGTTCACTAACAATCGGAGTTGACTTGTTTTGACGCTGTGCGTCAACCTCCGCATTCTAGAGTTGTTTTGACTGCTCAGTCTAGGCAGTCAAAGCAGTCTCGAGTGGACGCTGTGCGTCCTCACGCACCTGTTGTGGTTGACAGTTCAGTTGTTGACAGTTCACAGACTGTCAAGCAGTTACATGACGTTGCGTTCTGGTCCGCTACTAATGCACCAGTGAGTGTGGACTCTGCTTGTAAAGCATTGCCACCAAGGTAGGTCTCTCCCTTGCTTGAGACTCAGCTTTTATCGGACAAGGTTCCTGTAGATGAGGAAGTTGCTGTTCCCCCTCCTACTGATATTCCCTTGAGGACTCTGTCAGATGGAGAGGAGCCTAAAGCTGCTTAGCCTCCTATGGACTTTAATTAAATCATGATGATTTTTTTAAGGATCTTTGTCCGGATCTTTTTGTAACTGCTGCTCCTCGTTCGCCTAAACGTCAGAGCTTACACTAGGCCTAGCTACTTCGAAGCCGTTGTTTTTAAGCTAGTGCTCTCTCGCTCTCCTAGAGAGCTTTACGTTGGCTAGGCGACTGGTTTTTCACCAGGAGGAGTTTGGGGGATACAGCCTTTGCTTTCCCTTCTTTTAAACTGGTTTATAGAGCGAGAGTCTGATATGACACGAGAGAAGTTCTCGGCTTGGGAGTTCATGCCTCTGCCCAGATAGACTTCTCAATTCTCGTAGACTCTCCCTGGCGCCTGGCCAGGAGACGCTCCAAGTTGTTTACAGGTCAACTTCACAGCTGTTTTCGAGCCTTTGAAGTTTTGCTGTACAATTATGTCACGCATAACAAGGCTTTCAGGGATGGTAAACGGTACCGCCTCAGTCGCTAACCCCGTCTGTTGCCACACCTGCTCCCGTAGACCCTAAATGGGCTTTACTGCAAGACATGCAGTCCAAGCTTGCGTCCTTGATAGAGGACTTTATTGCGGAGAAGGTTGCTACCGAACCTTCTGGCCAACAACCTTCCAACCGGTCGGTTGTGCACCCTGTTGACGCTGAGGTAACCTACTCGCGTCTGCCAGTTGAGGTGGTTCCTCCACCGATGCGACCCAGTGTGGGTTGCCAGCCGCACGTTGACGTTAAGCGACGCTCGGAGGTGGTTGTTGACGTTCAGGACGTTCAACAACCAGCAGAGGTGACTTGTTTTGACGCAGTGCGTCAACCTCAGCAACCCGGTAGGGTGTTGACTGCACAACCCAGACGGTCTAGACAGTCTCGGGTTGACGCTGTGCTTCCTCGCGCACCCATGGTTGTTGACAGTTCATAGACTGTGCAGCAGTTCCATGATATTGCGTCCGGCTCCGTCACGCATCCACCAGTGCGACCGGACTCAGCGAGCCAGACGTTGCCCACTCCGTTGCCGTTTCCTCATCAGTTTTCGGATGAGGAACCCTCTGATGAGGACGTTGCTGAACAACAAGACGATCAGCCCCCAGAATAGATCAAGCCCTGCTATCCATCCAGAAGATGCTGAAGAAGGAACGCTGCTCAGTCAGGCTGTGGATGAGTCTGGTAGGGACGCTGTCATCCGTGGAACAATTTGTGTCACTAGGAAGACTACACCTCCGTCCTCTTCAATACCATCTAGCTTTTCACTGGAAAAAGGACAAGACGCTAGAAGCGGTCTCGATCCCGGTTTCCGAAAAGATAGTCTTGTCTGACATGGTGGAAGGACAATATTAACCTAAGAGAGGGTCTTCCCCTGGCTGTTCAGACTCCCAACCACGTTCTCTTCTCGGACGCATCGGACGTGGGCTGGGGCGCGACACTAGACGGTCGGGAATGCTCAGGACTGTGGAACTCGAGTCAGAGGAGCATGCATATCAACTGCAAGGAGCTGTTGGCAGTACATCTGGCCTTGAAAAGCTTCAAGTCTCTCCTTCGAGGTAAAGTGGTGGAAGTTAACTCGGACATCACCACGGCCTTGGCGTACATCTCCAAACAAGGAGGTACCCACTCACTGACGTTGTACGAGATCACAAGGGACCTGCTCATCTGGTCAAAAGGTCAAGACATCTCCCTAGTAACGAGGTTCATCCAAGGCGACTTGAACGTCATAGCAGATTGTCTCAGTCGGAAAGGGCAAGTAATTCCAACCGAATGGACCCTCCACAAGGATGTGTGCAAGAGACTTTGGGCCACTTGGGGTAAAACCATCCATAGATCTCTTTGCAACCTCGCTGACCAAGAGGCTTCCAATCTATTGCTCTCCAGTCCCGGACCCAGCAGCAATACATATAGATGCTTTCCTCCTAGATTGGTCACATCTGGATCTCTACGCATTCCCACCATTCAAGATTGTCAACAAGGTACTGCAGAAGTTCGCCTCTCACGAAGGGACAAGGTTGACGTTAGTTGCTTCCCTCTGGCCCGCGAGAGAATGGTTCACCGAGATACTTCGATGGTTAGAAGACGTTCCCAGTAGTCTTCCTCTAAGGGTAGACCTTCTACGTCAGCCACACGTAAAGAAGGTACTCCAAAGCCTCCACGCTCTTCGTCTGACTGCCTTCAGACTATCGAAAGACTCTCGAGAGCTAGAGGCTTTTCGAAGGAAGCAGCCAGTGCGATTGCTAGAGCAAGGAGAGCTTCTTCCATTAGAGTCTACCAATCGAAGTGGGAAGTCTTCCGAGTCTGGTGCAAGTCAGTTTCTGTATCCTCGACCAGTACCTCTGTAGCTCAAATAGCTGTTTTTCTCTTATACCTGAGAAAAGGACGATCCCTTTCAGCTCCCACTATCAAGGGCTACAGAAGCATGTTGGCATCGGTCTTCCGGCATAGAGGCTTAGATCTTTCCAAACATAAAGATCTGCAAGACCTCCTTAAGTCTTTTGAGACCACCAAGGAGCGTCGTTTGGCTACCCCTGGATGGAATTTAGACGTGGTACTAAGATTCTTCATATCAGACAGGTTGGAGCCGTTACAATCAGCCTCCCTGAAAGATCTCACTCTTAAGACTCTTTTCCTGGTATGCTTAGCCTCGGCTAAAAGAGTCAGTGAGATTCATGCCTTCAGCAAGAACATAGGATTTTCGTCAGAAAAAGCCACTTGTTCGCTACAACTTGGTTTTCTAGCCAAAAATGAGCTGCCTTCTATGGCCTTGGCCTAAATCTTTCGATATCCCCAGCTTATCGGAGATCGTAGGCAATGAACTAGAAAGAGTCTTATGCCCTGTTAGAGCTCTTAAGTTCTATTTAAAGCGTACTAAACCTTTACAAGGCCAATCTGAAGCTTTATGGTGTTCAGTTAAGAAACCATCCTTGCCTTTGTCAAAGAATGCTTGGTCAGACTTTATCAGATTGTTAATACGAGAAGCTCATTCACATCTGAGTGAGGAAGACCGAACTTTGCTTAAGGTGAAGACGCACGAAGTTAGAGCTGTAACAACTTCCGTGGCCTTTAAGCAAAATATATCTCTGCAAAGTATAATGGACGCAACCTATTGGAGAAGCAAGTCAGTGTTCGCGTCATTTTACTTGAAAGATGTCCAGTCTCTTTACAAGAACTGCTACACACTGGGACCATTCGTAGCAGCGAGTGCAGTAGTGGGTGAGGGCTCAACCACTACAATTCCCTAATTCCATAACCTTTTTAATCTTTCTCTTGAAATGTTTTTATTGTTGTTTTTGGGTTGTCCGGAAGGCTAAGAAGCCTTTCGCATCCTGGTTGATTTGGCGGGTGGTCAAAGTCATTTCTTGAGAAGCGCCTAGATTAGGGGTTTTGATGAGGTCCTGTTGTATGGGTTGCAACCCTTGATACTTCAGATCCTAGGGGTCGATCAGCATCCTAAGAGGATCGCGAGGCTCCGTAAGGAAGACGTACTTAAAAAGGCAGAGTAATTGTTCAAGTCGACTTCCTTACCAGGTACCTATTTATTTTGTTTTTGTTATTTTGATAACTTCTAAAATGAAATAAAAATTCTTAGCTCATGATAATGTAAACATATTTTGCTGGTCTCTACCCACCCCCCTGGGTGTGAATCAGCTATTATAATCACCGGCTAAGTTAAATATTGAAAAATGTTATTTTTATAATAAAATAAATTTTTGAATATACTTACCTGGTGATTATAAATTAAAGGACCCTCCCTTCCTCCCCAATAGAGACGCAGTGGGACGAGGAGAAAATTGAGTTCTTTGTTTACATTGAGTACTGGGTATCTGGACGACAGATGGCGCTGGTGGGCACACCCGCAACCTGTGTAGCGATCGCTGGCGAATTTTACCTTAGAGTTTTCTGTCGAGCAACAGAGTTGCAGCTATTATAATCACCGGGTAAGCATATTCAAAAATTTATTTTATTATAAAAATAACATTTTTGGAAACCCCTCAAGATTTAAGCGTTGTTTACATAGATATATATACGTTATTGCGATATCTGTTAATTTTAATAATAACAAATCACTATTTTTGGGAACCTTTAAGAATTAAGGGTTGTTTACATTTATTTATATATGTTATTCCTATATCTGTTCATTTGAATCGTATAACATGTAATTTTCAATATTAAACTTACCCGATAATCATGTAGCTGTCAACTCCGTTGCCCGACAGAATTCTATGGAGGGATACGCCAGCTATCACAATACTAGAAGGGGGTGTATTTACCAGCGCCACCTGTGGCCAGGTACTCAAGTACTTCTTGTTGACACCTCCTCAATTATTCCTCTGTCGTGCTTCCGGCAAGACGTTCTGGGATACGCTTATGTTCTTGGAGTATTTTCACGACTTTGGTGAAGTATTTCTCTTTGATTTCGGCTGTCGCTTTACTGGAAAACTTCTATATTTTAGCTTAGTTAGCTTTTGGAATTAATTTGATTAATTTTGGTGACGAGAGAGTATGAACTCTCGTTCACCTTTCAATGGCCGACCCTTCCCTTAGACGGAAGTGTTGGTGTCTAAGAGAGTATAGACTCTCTTTCTTAATTTTGCTTAACAAAGTTATAGATTTATTTTATATCTCTCCGCCTCTTATAGGCCTCTTCGATTAACTTCCTTTTATTATAAACTCATTAAAATTAATTTTTATATTTGTTTATATTCGACCTTCCTAATAGTAGGCGGTCTTTTACCGAAGTTAATAAACTTTGAGCCCGTCATTTCGGTTTTACCTGTTAACATATTATGCTATTTCCGCCACAGAGTTTGAAAGATTTTCTTTGACAGTCTCGTACTGTTTTCAAAGCTGAACTAACGTTTTGTTTTGTCTCTGCAGTTGTGGACGTTCAGAACGTTCAACTTACACTCTATCGTTACGATAGAGAGAGAATGTTCACGGTTTCACGTTGCAGTAAGAGTAACCGTGTCTAGCGTTTTGTTCATTCTTTCTTTACTTAATGGTTTTGATCCTAATAAAGGAACTTTTCATTTTTTTCCTTTAACAATAATATGTTTTAACGATATTTATGATTGGGCTCTTCTCTCAGGTTCTAAGTCAAGAGAGAGAGAGAGAGAGAGAGAGAGAGAGATAGAGACGGAGGGAGAAAGAGGATAAACGTTTCATTCAAGCCTGCCAGGCGTACGAGTAACGTCATTATCGATTTTTGCTCTTCTCCCTAGTCTCTTTAGGGGAAGAAACTAAACGTTTCTAGAGTGATCTAGTGTTTAGTCTCTTTCCAACCACTGATTTATCTTTCATTAGATTTTTCTGTTACATTGTAATTCTGTTTTCGCAATTACTAACTTTGAGAAAGGATAGAATTGCGTATTTCAGGTACAAACCACTTAAGTTTCGAGTTCAGTGAAATAAGTGCAAACAGAAATCAAAGTGATAAGTGATTAGTGCGTGAGGGTACTTTTGTGCGCGCCAGTCGTCCTCCCAGTCCGGGACCTCTTGCAAGCTCCCAAGCCCAGGGGAGAAGCAATGTCGAAGGGCATAAGGGTTCAGCAGGCCTTGATCGGCGCACAGAAGTATTCTCGGTGGTTGTGGGCGTGTCTTACCGAGACCGTCACTCCCACCCGCAGACGATTGAGCCCTTATTTTGCTCGTCTGCAGAAGAGATTAGGGGAGAAAATAAAGGCAGAGTAACGCTGGTCTCAGGTCTCAAGACTTCTTAAACGTTAAGTCCAGACCTATGCCAGACGTACGAAGTTAAAGTTCACAACCCGAATGCAGTCGTTGGGTTAGCTCTGACTCTCCTAAGTCATCAGTTGATTACACTCCGACTTAGAGGAGTAAGGTTCTGCCACAACAGATCACTGCTGTTAAGGCTTTACCTCAGCAGAACTTAGTGTCTGCCGACCCCAAGTTAACTCTACTGCAGTCCTTACAACTTTCGGTCTTGATGCGTGAGTGTCGGGCTGAGAGTGTTGCACCGCCTGCACTCCCTCCACCTGTTCTCGCTGCACCTGTGCTCGCCCAGCCTGCACCTGCTCCGCCTGGTCGCAGCACCATCTGCCAGGCGTACGATGTTGTGAACTCTACTACAGTCCATGCAAGCACAGTTTTCGGACTTGATGAGTGAGTGTCGGGCTGAGAGTGTTGCTCCACCGCCTCCGCCTACACTCCCTCCTCCTACACTCGCTCCGCCTGATCACAGTACCATCTGCCAGGCGTATGATGTTGTGGACTCTACTACAGTCCATGCAAGCACAGCTTTCGGACTTGATGCGTGAGTGTCGTGCTGAGAATGTTGCACCTCCTGCACCTGTGGTGCACCAACCTCCTGCACCCGTTCAGCCTGTGCTGCACCCGCCTGCACCGGTGGTGCACCAACCTCCTGCACCCGTTCAGCCTGTGCTGCACCCGCCTGCACCGGTGGTGCACCAACCTCCTGCACCCGTTCAGCCTATGCTGCACCCGCCTGCACCGGTGGTGCACCAACCTCCTGCACCCGTTCAGCCTGTGCTGCACCCGCCTGCACTCGCTGCACCCAGTCGCAGCTCCATCTGCCAGGCGTACGATGTTGAACCACTTTCGGAGTTTGCTGTTCACAGTGTTGTTCAGCCTCAGCCTTCTTTAAGGCTACCCTTGCTTTGGGATCAGGAGAGTTACACTCTTCCTCCTCCTCCCCTTGCTGCTCCTCCAGTGGTGCAACTCTCGGTTGGGGTACAACAACCTCTCCCCTCCGTGAGTCTGTCTGCTCAACCAGCGCTGCACCGAGTTCAACCCTCATCTAGGCAAGCTCATCTACACCATGCACTTGCGCCTCAGGAGCCTCAGCTTGCTAGAACTTTACCTTGTTCTGCGCAGCCTCAACCTTCTCATGCTCCACTCATCTCTCAGGAACAGGAACGGACTACTCCGCCTCCGTCCTCCGCTCAGCTGGTACAATCCTTGGGTGCAACTCTTGCTAGGAGTCAACCTCCTTCACCCTTGCACCTGCCTTCTGCTCCGTCTGTTGTTCAGCCTATGCAGTCTGAACCTCAGGTTTTCCCTCAAGTTGAGGAAACCTCTGTTGTTGTTCCAGCTCGTTCTGACTCTGCTGTTCAGCATACCATGGTTTAAACCCCATGCAAGCATGCTTTAAGCACTCTAGCACTGGTCATGGAATTCCTGAGAAATGTTAAACGCCATGCACACGCTCTGCTTTCCTTTCAGCAGGCTCTGCTTACAGCAGGCTCTACTTCCTACATGCTCAGCATTCAGCATGCTCTGCATTCAGCATGCTCTGCATACAACATGCTCTGCATACAGCATGCTCTGCATTCAGCATGCTCTGCATACAGCATACTCTGCATACATCATGCTCTGCATACCTTACCGCATGCTTCTCAACACATCTTGGGTTGTTGCCAACTCACTAGACTGTCAAGCAGTTTCATAACGTTGCCTTCTAGTCTGCTGCTTTGCACCAGTGAACCCTCACTCAGAGAACTTAGCTTTTCTAGGATAAGGTCCCTGTAGATGAGAAAGTTCTTTTCTCCCTCCTTCTGATATTCCCTTGAGGACTCTGTCATTTGGAGGGAGCCTTTAGCTGCATAACCTCTTATGGACTTTTATTTAAGCATAACATGCTTACAGGGAAGGTAATGGTTACACTTCAGCCGCTAATCCCGTCTGTTACCACACCTGCTCCCATAGACCTTGAGCTGTGTTGCATGACATGCAGTCCAAGCTTAGTCCTTGTTAGAGGATTTTTTGTTTACGGAGTCAATGTGTCACGGGGAAGACGTTCAACAACCAACAGAAGGGACTTGTTGTGACGCAGTGGGCAACCTCAGCAACCCGTTAAGGAGTTGTCTGTACGACCCAGACAGTCTAGACAGATTCGGGTTGTCACTGTACTTCCTCGCTTGCCCATGATTGACAGTTTACAGACTGTGCAGCAGTATCATGATCTTGTGTCCGGCTCCGTCAGACGACTGGCTTTTAAGAGCTCCCTCAAGTCGTCGCTGTCTGGAGATTTTCAAATGGACTATGGATCTGACCAAGGAACTGGGCCTCCTGGTCAATTTTGAGGAGTCTCAGCTCGTTCCATCCCAGACCATTGTCTCCTTGGGTATGGATCTTCAGAGTCGAGCTTTTCGGACTTGTCCGTCGGCCCCAAGGATCTTCCAAGCCCTAGAATGCATCCAGAGCATGCTGAGAAGGAACCGATGCTTAGTCAGGCAGTGGATGAGTCTAACAGGGACACTTTCATCGCTGGCCCTGTTCATCGAGTTAGGGAGACTCCTCCTCCGCCCCCTTCAGTATCATCTAGCTGCTCACTGGATAAAGGACATGACGCTAGAGACGGGCTCAGTTCCTGTTTCCGAAGAGATGAGGTCTACTCTAACGTGGTGGAAGAACAGCATTCTTCTCAAGGAAGGTCTACCATTGGCTGTTCAGTCCTCCGACCACCGTCTCTTCTCGGACGCATCGGACACGGGCTGGGGTGCGACACTGGACGGACAGGAATGCTCGGGAACATGGAATCAGGAGCAAAGGACACTTCACATCTATTGCAAGGAGTTGTTGGCAGTTCATTTGGCCTTGATAAACTTCAAGTCCCTCCAGCTTAACAAGGTGGTGGAGGTGAACTCCGACTACACCACAGCCTTGGCTTACATCTCCAAGCAGGGAGGGACTCATTCGAGGAAGCTGTTCGAGATCGCAAGGGACCTCCTCATTTGGTCAAAAGATCGAAAGCTCACGCTGGTAACGAGGCTCATTCAGGGCGATATGAATGTCATGGCAGATCGCCTCAGCCGGAAGGGTCAGGTCTTCCCCACAGAGTGGACCCTTCACAAGAATGTTTGCAGCAGACTTTGGGCCCTGTGGGATCAGCCAACCATAGATCTATTCGCTACCTCGATGACCAAGAGGCTCCTCTTGTATTGTTCTCCGATTCCAGACCCAGCAGCAGTTCGCGTGGATGCCTTTCTGCTGGATTGGTCCCATCTCAACCTGTATGCATTCCCGCCGTTCAAGATTGTCAACAGGGTACTTCAGAAGTTCGCCTCTCACAAAGGGACACGGCTGACGTTGGTTGCTCCCCTCTGGCCCGCGAGAGAATGTTTCACTGAGGTACTGCTATGGCTGGTCGACGTTCCCAGGACTCTTCCTCCTAGAGTGGACCTTCTGCGTCAACCTCACGTAAAGAAGGTACTCCCAACCTCCACGCTCTTCGTCTGACTGCCTTCAGACTATCGAAAGACTCTCAAGAGCTAGAGGCTTTTCGAAGGAGGCAGCCAGAGCGATTGCCAGAGCAAGGACGACATCCACTCTCAGAGTCTATCAGTCTTTATGGGAAGTCTTCCGAAGCTGGTGCAAGGCCAATGCAGTTTTCCTCAACCAGTACCAATGTAACCCAGATTGCTGACTTCCTGTTACATCTAAGGAACGTAAGCTCCCTATCAGCTCCTACGATCAAGGGTTACAGAAGTTTGTTGGCAGCGGTTTTCCGCCACAGAGGCTTGGATCTTTCCTCCAACAAAGATCTACAGGACCTCCTTAGGTCTTTTGAGACCTCAAAGGAACGTCGGTTGTCCACTCCAGGCTGGAATCTAGACGTGGTCCTAAGGTTCCTAATGTCATCAGGATTTGAACCGCTCCAATCAGCCTCTTTTAAGGACCTCACATTAAAAAACTCTTTTCCTCGTGTGCTTAGCAACAGGTAAAAGAGTAAGTGAGATCCACGCCTTCAGCAGGAACATAGGTTTCACATCTGAAACGGCTACATGTTCCTTACAGCTCGGTTTTTTGGCTAAAAACGAGCTTCCTTCCCGTCCTTGGCCTAAGTCGTTCGAGATCCCAAGCCTGTCCAACATGGTGGGGAACGAACTGGAGAGAGTACTTTGCCCAGTTAGAGCTCTTAAGTACTATCTAAAGGTCAAAACCATTACGAGGACAATCAGAAGCCTTATGGTGTGCTATCAAGAAGCCTTCTCTACCAATGTCTAAGAACTCAGTTTCTTACTACATCAGGCTTCTGATTAGAGAAGCAAATTCTCATCTGAAGGAAGAAGACCTTGCTTTGCTGAAGGTAAGGACACATGAAGTGAGAGCTGTGGCTACTTCAGTGGCCTTCAAACAGAACCGTTCTCTGCAGAGTGTTATGGATGCAACCTATTGGAGAAACAAGTCAGTGTTCGCATCATTCTATCTCAAAGATGTCCAGTCTCTTTACGAGTACTGCTACACCCTGGGTCTATTCGTAGCAACGAATGCAGTAGTAGGCGAGGGCTCAGCCACTACATTCCCATAATCCCATAACTTTTTAACCTTTCTCTTGAATACTTTTTATGGGTTGTACGGTCGGCTAAGAAGCCTTCCACATCCTTGTTGATTTGGCGGGTGGTCAATTCTTTCTTGAGAAGCGCCAAGGTTAAAGGTTGTGATGAGGTCCTTTAGTATGGGTTGCAGCCCTGTATACTTTAGCACCTTTGAGTTGATTCAGCCTCCCAAGAGGAACGCTGCGCTCAGTAAGGAAGACGATCTTATTAAAGGCAGAGTAACGGTTCAAGTCGACTTCCTTACCAGGTACTTATTATTTCATTGTTATTGTGGATAACTGATTATATGAAATATGGGATACTTAGCTATCCTTTAATCTTGTACACTGGTTTTCACCCACCCCCCTGGGTGTGAATCAGCTACATGATTATCGGGTAAGTTTAATATTGAAAAATGTTATTTTTATTAATAAAATAAATTTTTGAATATACTTACCCGATAATCATGATTTAATCGACCCTCCCTTCCTCCCCATAGAGAACCAGTGGACCGAGGAATAATTGAGGAGGTGTCAACAAGAAGTACTTGAGTACCTGGCCACAGGTGGCGCTGGTAAATACACCCCCTTCTAGTATTGTGATAGCTGGCGTATCCCTCCATAGAATTCTGTCGGGCAACGGAGTTGACAGCTACATGATTATCGGGTAAGTATATTCAAAAATTTATTTTATTAATAAAAATAACATCTTTCCCGGTAGTTGTATATAACTACCGGGTGAGTATGTATAACATTTATCTTTACCGGTAGTTATATGTAACTACCGGGTAAGTGTGTTCAAACATTTATTTACAATGTAAATATCACGGTAATATTTTATAAAAAAATATTTTGTTACAATTTTATATAGCAAGAACTAGAAATGATTTTGCATTCTCATTCAAGCCCTTGGCAGTAGAGAAAGATCTATCACAACGGGCAGGACTAGTTTTGGTCTTTTGTGTAAGAGTTTAAAAGTGCAAGTTTCAGCTCTAAATTAGTGCAGTGAATTTATTCGGCACAGTGGACGTTTTTTCCTAGCCTTAGACCTCTTCCAAGCTCCCCAACCCCTGGGAGAAGGAATGTCGATCGGCCAAAGGAAATGAGAGGCGTTAGCTCACGAGCAGACGTCCTCTCGAGCGTTCCCGTTGACATTTCCAAGAATGCTTGCCCTTGCCATGGGAAAGCAAAGAGCGTTGGATGTTAAGCTACTAATATTGCTGTTAGAGTCTTGCATTGCATCACATTTGCTGATAATAGCAATACTATAATGCTTACGAACCAACATAGACACGGTTTTTATTCCAGAGCGCCAGTCGGCCATGAGAACCCTCTGATGAACCGAACGCGCCGAGTGACGTAATGAAGATCATTTTACGCTCGGCGCCTCGTCTTTCAGGACGCTCTGCGCCACGTCTTTCAGGACAATCGGCGCCTCGTCTTTCAGGACGCTCGGCGCCACGTCTTTCAGGACAATCGGCGCCTCATCTTTCAGTACGCTCGGCGCCACGTCTTTCAGGACGTTCGGCGCCACGTCTTTCAGGACGATCGGCGCCTAGTCTATCAGGATGCTCGGCACCTCGTCTTTCAGGACGTTCGGCGCCACGTCTTACAAAATCTTTGTCAGTAGAAGACATTGGTGATCACTTTTCTCCTGTTGAATTTGAGATTCTCAGAAGGAGAAGATCCTTATTCCTTTCATCCTTCAGTTGATTTAGAAACTCATGAAAGTTTTTATGATTAGTTTCCAAATTATTTTATGCCTGTTGAATCACGTTCGCCACCCTCTGAATTTACACGTGGTCATAAATGAAGCTTTATGGATGATGGGAGACTGTATATAGAGTCTCGGAAGGACCAAGGAGAGACAGCTTTCTTTTTTCCTCTGAATAGCCTGGCCTCTAGATCTTGTATCTGGGGTACGAGATTATTTTTATTATTATCTCTAGCCAAGCTACAACCCTAGTTGGAAAAGTGAGATGCTTTAAGCCCAAGGGCTCCAATAAGTAAAAATAGCCCAGTGAGGAAAGGAAATAAGGAGTTAAATAAATGATGAGGATAATTTAACAATAAATCATTCTAAAAAAACAGTAACAACATCTAAAACAGATGTCATATAGGGTGGAGGTCTAGCCACGTTAAGGTCGAGGACCTTGTGGCAGCCCCACAGAGACTGTTACAGCCCCCTGGGTGGATTGCTGAGTCTCTCAAGGAATTCAGGTAAATGAGGCATATAAGCCCATGAAGCCAGCTTCCTTATCAGGTATTCCGGGATAGCAAAGGTGGAGGTCTAACCACGTTAAGGTCGAGGACCTTGTGGCAGCCCTACAGAGATTTTTTTTTTTTCAGCCCC
Source organism: Palaemon carinicauda (assembly GCF_036898095.1). Classification (NCBI taxonomy): domain Eukaryota; kingdom Metazoa; phylum Arthropoda; class Malacostraca; order Decapoda; family Palaemonidae; genus Palaemon; species Palaemon carinicauda. Next base: position 55,223,046 of record NC_090752.1, read on the forward strand.
CTGGGTGGATCACTGAGTCTCTTAAGGATTCCAGACAATGGGGCAGGATAACATTGAGGTCCGTGCTATTCCTAAAGGATGGATGCGAAATCTTTTTCCTAGTGAAACCTCCTTTGTTAGTATCTCTGATAAGACCTCTCTGCAAAGCAATCTTTGCAACATCAAATTTCTCTCTTTTGGGAGAGGGAGGCTTTTATCCGGTCCTGGACGTAACTGCTCTCAATGCCTTCGTTCAGAAGTCAAAGTTCTCCATGGAGACATTGAAATCATGAACTATTTGAAGTCTCATATCAGCCTGGTCACAAGGCAAAGCAGAGTATGACTGTTTTCGCCTTCAGGCAGTAGAGCCAGACTACATAACTTCTGGCAATCTTGGGAGAAGAGGGGAGCAGACCTTTGGTCAGTACATCTTCTGAAGGAGGATTACAATTTCTTTTCATAGGGAAACCTCCTTTAGTTTTAGCTCCATTAGATCTCTCTCCCAGTTCTAGAGAGGAGTTTAAGAGGCAGGCTTTGCAATTAAACTTTTGCTAATGTAGCAGAATACTGCACTCAAGAGACATCAGAGCCTCCCTGTATCTTGATGATTGACTTATCAGAGCTCTTTCTTACGATCTTCATGAAGGATTTTCAGATAACTTTGAACCTCATTCAGAAGAATTGCGTATTCCTGTCAACAAGACGAGTCTCTTCTGACACCAGGACGCTTAGCACCACGTCTTATAGGACGTTCGGTGTCTTGCTCTGTTAACCTCTCGACGCCACGTCTTACAGGAAGCTTGGCGCCACCCCTTCCAGGATGTTCGGCGCCATGTCTCACAGGACGCTCAGCTCCACGTCTTACAGGAAGCTCGGCTCCACGTCTTACAGGATGCTCGGAGCCTCGTCTTACAGGAAGCTCAGCGCCACGTCTTACAGGACGCTCGGCGCCTCGTCTTTCAGGACGCTCTGCACCATGTCTTACAGGACGCTCGGCACCACGTCTTTCAGGACGCTCGGCGCCACGTTTTACAGGAAGCTCGGCGCCATGTCTTACAGGACGCTCGGCGCCCTGTCTTTCAGGACACTCGACGTCGGAGATCTAGAAGGAGGCCTGACATTAAACATGAGAATCTCGGACTTCGTGGTGACACTAGTCGAATCGAATGTCGAGATCAAGGACGTCTTAGTTCCGATCTCTTGATCACAAAAGTTTTTTGTCGAGTGTCTAGCCTTAGTACAATGCGGCGACATAGGCGGTGATCTGGGTTTCCTTGACGCCAGGAGTCAGGACCTTAATAGATGTATCCTGATAAACACAACGTCACTAGTTCCGTTAGATCTTCTGACACCATCACAGAAAATACTTTATTTAAGGATGGTGATTCAGAGTCAAGTTTATTCTCTCCATTTCAACCTCAATCATTTTGGGACAAGGAGAAGGTCTTGAGTCGATATGCATCTCTTTTAGGATGCCATAAGAAGTTGCCTTCAGTGGTGGTTCGATCCAGTCAAACTTCCAGAAGGTCACCCCTTTTGAACAGAGGATCTTAGATCTTGTGTTGTGTCTCGTCACCCCGGATTCGGGGTGGGACCAACACTAGACAGTTGGAAGCTTTGGGACTTTGGACAGAGGATCAGAGGAGCTTCCTCATCACCCAAAAGAACTGTTAGCAGTCCAGTTGGCTCTCAAAAAGCTTTGAAGGATCAGTTTGGAACAAAGTGGTGCAGGTCTATGCCGATCACACCACAGACTTGGCTTTCATTGCCAAGCAAGACGGAACCCACTCGAGGTTCCTATACGGGACTGAGAGGAGTCTTCTCATCTGGGCTTAGGAGATTATTTTCCTTCTAACAAGGTTCTTTCAAAAAGAGAAGAACGTATGGCAGAACACTCAGCTGGAGAATGGACACTCCATCGAGAAATCTGCCAGAATCTGTGGCGACTTTGGTGTCGTTCTTGTATAGTCCTTCGTGATTTAACAGACAAAGAGACTAGAAACTTACTGCTCTCCAGTGCCAGATCTCGAAGCAGTCCACATAGACGCTTCCCTGTTAGTCTGGTCCAATCTGGATGTGTACGTTTTCCTCGGTCTATTTCCTTTACAAGGTGACACAAAACTTTGTGTCGCACGAAGGGACCAGGTGACCTTAGTGGCTGCCTTTTGGCCCTCAAAGATACTGGAATGGATGGTGGACTCTCCTAGAAGTCTTCCATTAAGAGTAGTTTTACTCAAACAACCTCTCTTGGAAAGTTACATTTCTAGTCTCCAAGCTCCTCTTCTAGCTACCTTCAACCTTTTGAAACCTCACAGGAATAGAGGTTTTCGAAAGAGGCAGCTAAGTCTTTTACAAGAGCAATAAGAACTTCTACCATCAGGATTTATCAATCCAAATGGGAGGCTTTAGAGAATGGTGCAGAGTCAACTCTGTTTTCTCTTCCAGTATCTCTACAACTCAGATTGCTGACTTCCTGTTTTACCTTAGAAGGAAGCTCATTTGTTCATCCTCTTCCATGAAGGGATACAGGTGTTTGTTAGCGACTGTTGTCAGACACAGTATCTTGGACCTTTCGATTGATGAAGTCCTACAGGAATTTCTCAACTTGTTTGTAACATCAAACAACCAGGATTCACCAGCTTGGATCCTGGACTCAATCCTGAAGTTCCTTATGAGTGATAAACTTGAGCACTTGCTTTCATCTTCATTTTAAGGACCTCTCGATGAAAACTATTTTTCTTGTTAGTCTTGTGACATCTAAAAGAATCATTTAATTAATACGTTTTAGTAAAACGTTGGCTTTCGAGATAACGAAGCTATCTGCTCATTGCAGTTAGGCTTTCTCGCCAGGAAAGACCGCCTTTCTCAACCTTGACCTAAGGCTTTTGAGTTTCCAAATTTTTCGGATATGGTTGGCGAGGAGTTGGAGAGAGTCCTGTGTCCAGTAAGAACCCTGAAGTTCTACCCAGGCAGTATGAAAGGGTTGCGAGGCAAGTCGAAAGCTCTTTGGTGCTCGATTAAGAAGCCCTCGTTTTTCAGATGTCAAGAATGTCCTTTCATTCTTCATCAGACTCTTATAAGAGAGGCTCATACACATTACAGTGAGACTGGCCTCAAGTTTCTAAGGTCAAGATGCATGAGGTTAGTACTATAACAACTTGAATGACCTTCAAGCAGAAGAGATTGTGGTGGAGCATTATGGACACAACCTTTTGGAGGAATAAATCTGTGTTCACTTCACACTATTTTAATCGTGTCCAGACTCTTTATGAGGACTGCTACATTCTGGGACCATTCGTGATAGCGAGTGCAGTAGTGGGTGAAGGATCCACCACTACGTTCCCATAATCCCAATAACCTTTTCTTCTCTTGGAACTTTTATTTGTTTTTATGGTTGTTTGTGGAGACTGTGTCAGTCTTCCAAAATCATTGATTTTAGTCAGGTGGTCAATTTTGTTCCCTGAAGAGCGCCCGGAACTGGTTATTGGAGGAGGTTCTGTCATAATGAGGTATATACACCGGTTTGACAGTCCCTAGGGATCTTCAGCCCCCTGGGAGGATCGCTGGATCTCATAAGGCTAGCAGACATAATGAGACAGAGAATCATTGAAGTCAGCTTCCTTATCAGGTACGAACCCTTAAGTTTGTTTTAATAACTCTTGAGAAAAATTCCAGATACACTAGCTGTCTCTAACCCTCCACCAAAGGTGTTAATCAGCTATATATATAACTACCGGGTAAGTCTTATGTTTAAAAGTGGTATTTTCATTATAAAATAAATTTTTGAACATACCCGGTAGTTATATATAATTAAAGCCCCACCCTTCTCCCCTCTAAGAGACTAGAGGCATGGAATATATGAGGGTTCCTGGAATGGTTCCTAGGTACCTCGCTAGGGCGCAGGGGTGGTACACCTGGCTGTCCAATCGGTGATTGGCGCGAGTTTCGAATTTTCTGCCGTTGACGTCGGGGACGTAAGCTATATATATAACTACCGGGTAAGTGTGTTCAAAAATTTATTTTATAATGAAAATACCATTTTTAAAAGCTGAAGATAAGGTCATGTTTCTTTAACTCTATTTTATATTTGTTCCTATACGAACACAACCCCCATCCTTTAATAGGAGTGTGCTTTAGGCTGTTGAAATTTATAATGAGGTTTTGATAGTTACTGGTGGGTGGCAGGGAATCTCTGCCACTTTTTTTTAGCCACCGAAGAATACAGAAATACATGCTGTTCTAATTTTTTGTTTGTTCTTCTAGGTTATGGTTAGCAGTTCGTTGTGTGAGAGGGAATTTAAGGAAGACGAAAGGTTTTGTAGTTTTCCTGATAACTTCATCT
>NC_090752.1:55232366-55319676 GCF_036898095.1 Palaemon carinicauda
ACCGGAACCTGCAGCTACGGATGTAGGTTCCGGGAAATCAAGCCTTTTTTGAGGATCATGCAGACTCCTTACAACCTAAGACGTCCCTAGCACTTCCTCTAACCCGAGGTCTAGTCCTAGAGCAGGATTATGTCGGCAAGGTAGTGGCCAACACTGCCGGGGTCCCCCAACCTTTAAAGGGGGTCAGCAGGACATCCTTAGACAAGGCGTTTTCAGACAGTAGAGCCTCTTCAGCCCCAGTCTGGTTCTCGCCAGCAGGAGCCTCCATGATGGAGAAAATGTCGAGGGACTTAGTAAACGTCCCCTCTTGGCTGGACTGGTGGGCTTACTCTTTGGGAGGTGTACAAGCCTCCTTTGACCCCGAGGACCCTGTCCAGCAAGACCTTCAACCCTTAGGTTAGTGACATATCAGTCTCTCACACTAACAGCTAACTGGGTGTTCTGGAAGCGAAACACTGTTCTGGCGTAAGTGTCTTGGAAGGCACCAGACAGGGGGACGCGACCCATTCGCAGCTTTCCCTTGGGGGGAGAATCTGTTTCCTCGGAAGGAACGAGAAACCATAATGGAGAAGGTCTTGAAATAGAAGGAGGCTAACGTCCCCAGACCTACGACTCCTAGGAGACCACCCTAGAAGAGATCTGTCTCGGATAGTGCCGCGACTCCCCAAGTATCTACCAGCACTACGAGGAGAGAAGCCCCCTCTTCCTCCTGGTCCGCAACGCCTCAGCCCCTCCACAGGGGAGCTCCAGCGCCTTCTAGCTCCTTCAGGTCGGGTTACCCCGCCTCTAGGGGAGACAGGTCAGGCCGCCCCTCTAGAAGAAGGGAAGAGTGGGAGGCTCCCTATCCCCACCCAACCTTCGGGTTGGAGGATGACTCAGGCGTCATTGGCAAGCATGGAGGGCTCAAGGAGCGGAACCTTGGACAGTGTCCTTACTAATGAAGGGCTACGGCGGACTTCCATTCCTAACGGAACCACCCACGCCTTTTCCGGCCAACCGGTTAGATGGCTAGATCCTAAAGACCCGTTAAAGAGGACCGCCCTTCAAGAGGAGATGTTGTCCATGCTAGAGAAGGGTACCATGGAAGAAGTTCTTCTCCCAGGGCCAGGTGTCTACAGTCGCCTATTCCTGGCAGAAAAAGCGACCGGGGGGTGGAGACCGGTTATAGATCTGTCAGCTCTCAACAGGTTCGTCAAGATGACGGACTTCTAAATGGACACGCAGAATTCGGTCCTGCTGTCCTTGAGGGAGAAAGATTGTAGAATACCATCGACCCCAAGGACGCATACTTCCAGATTCCGGCCACACCTCGGGTCGGAAGTTCCTCCGGGTGAAATAGGGTTCCCCAGTTCCTGCAATTCAGGACCCCTTTTTCTTTGGTCTGTCAACAACGCCCAAAGTGTTCGTGAGAGTCCCCACGGCTGTCGCAGGGGGGGCACACGAACGAGGCATACGCCTTAGCAGATACCTGGACGGCTGGTGGCTTCTTCCCGCCTCAAAGGTCCTCTTGGAGGAACAAGATAGAAGTCGCCTCCAGTTTTGCAAGGATCTGGGGAACTGAATCAACCCGAAGTAGCCAAATCTATCCCCTTCCACCGGAATGAACTACTGGGGAATAACATTAGACCTCTTTTCGGGGAGAATTTTTCCCTTCGGAGAATAAGATATGAAACCTCAGGCTCATTAGTCAGCCGTTCCTACTGTTCACAGACGCCTCCAACCAGAGGTGGGGAGCCCTTCCCCTCGACGAATCGGCACGAGAGACCTGGTTGGAAGGGGAGAGACAACTCCACACAATTTCCTGGAGTTGGAAGTAGTCCAGAAGGCGTGCCTACACTTCGCAAGTCTGCTAAAGGGGAACACCGTGGCGTGGATGAGCGACAACACCACGGTAGTGGCATACATAAGCAAGCAGGGTACTTGTAATCGAAGGAGTTGTGCGATCTCACCATAGAGAATCTAGATTGAGTGGTAGGGAATCAAGGGGTGATGTTAGCAAGGTTCTTTCCCGGAAAGTAAAACGTTCTGGCCGACGGCCTCAGCAGAATGGGCCACATAGTAGGGACAAAATGGTCCCTTCTCCCAGGAATAGCCAAGCTCATCATTCAACGCTGGGGTTCCCCGGTGGTTGACCGCCTTGCAACAACCTCAATGCCCAACTCCCAGTCTATTGCCCCCCTGTACCAGACCCGAAAGCTTCCTTAGAAGACTCTTTTCAGCACAAGTGGGACAATCTGGATGTGTACGTTTTTCCCCCTTTTTTCACGCTGATAAGACATGTGCTCGGCAGGATAAAGGTGGCTCGAAGCCTGCAGATGACTTTGGTAGCGCCCTGGTGGCTAGACAGAGAGAGTGGTTCGCGGACCTAAAAGACCTATCGAGTCAACCGCCGTAGCCTCTGTCCGTCAGGTCAGACCTCCTGCACCAGCCTCACTTTCTCAAGCTCCTCGGCAGGCCTCTCTCCCTACGTCTTCGCGACTGAAGACTAAGAGCTGCTCCTGAAGAAAGAAAGATATTCTTCCTCCACGGCTAAGAGAATGTCTCTATTCCTAAGAAGTCTCCACCCGCGGTCTTCCAGACAAAATGGACCTCCCTCGCGAAGTGGTGCGCTGAGAGGTACATTAGACCTCTTAAGGCCTCTGTCCCAGACATGGCAGTTTTTTCTGGTGTTTCTCAAGGACAAAGTGGAGAGGTCATTCCCAGCCATAAGAAAAGGGGCTCGGGCTGCCTTAGACCAAGTCTTCCTCCGGAAGGGCATCGTCCTGGGGGCCTCGAGACACACAGCGATGCTTGTCAAAAGCTTCGAGCAGTCTTTCCCCCCTCAGGCGGGAAAGGTGCCCCAGTGGGACTTAGGCAAGGTCCGGAAGGTGATGTGTCACTCCCACTTTGAACACTTGAAAGATATCGTGAACAAAGATCTCACCCTCAAGGCCGTCTTCTTGCTGGCCTTGGCGTCCGATAAGAGAGTGGGAAAGATACATGGTTTGTCATTCGTCTTCTCTCACTCCGACCAGGTATCAGGAACCTCTTCGTTTCCACAGGTGTTAATAGGAAGCAAGTTTCCGAGAACACCAGTTCCTGCTGGTTGAGACAAGGCATCGCTAGGACCTATGAAGAGGGTAGAATGGCAGTGCCAGGCACTCCCCGGACCCATGACATCAGGGGTCTGAGCACCCCCTTGCCCTTTGAGAGAAACATGGCGGTGAGGCAGATCCTACAGACAGGTACTTGGTCGCACCAGTCAAACTTTACTGCCCACTACCTCAAGGGTTATTCAAGGAAATCCTTGGACAGGTTCTCCATTGGGACAGTCATGGCCGCCCTCCGGGCTGTGTAGCGGTAAGGCCAGAGGCTGTACCCAACGATGAACACATTCTTCGCGACTACATCCGGAGAAAATCGTCAGAAGAATTTTTAAGAGGTAAAATCTTAGGTAATAGCGTAAGGTGGCGCAGTTACCCTCACTCCCGTACTCTGATAGGCCCCCGCATTCCATAGCCCTCTAGGCCCTACGTGCCTAGTCAAGTGTCAGAATAGCACTCCCGCCTCCTAAAGTATAAGTCTCCTAAGGAAGCAATTCGAAGGTAAGTATTCGTGTTGGAACAAATCAAAAATTTTAAGTAATTTTTATTTTTCCTAACATACTTACCGAGAATTGCTTCCGGGTAATTGCCCTCCCTTCCGTCCCCGAGTGCCATCCTTCCATTGCCAAGTTGGGCTATACGACGGGCTGAATGAGGAGAATCGCCCAGAGAGGCAGTGACCTGACCTAATCCTGCCCTCGGGGCGCATTCTGTGGCGGCGGGGGTAGGCCTGTATGGAGTACGGGGTGAGGGATATCGGCGCCAAAAATGGTCGAGAAAGAGGTCACCAAGTGACTTTCCTAAGGAAGCAATTCTCGGTAAGTATGTTAGGAAAAATAAAAATTACTTAAAATTTTTGATATGTGTGTGTGTGTGTGTGTATATATATATATATATATATAATTATATGCATACACATATACATACCTACATATATACATAAATACATGCATACATATATATATATATATATATATATATATATATATATATTACTGTATATATATGGGTTATGGAAAAAATCCGCGAAGTGGTGAATCCGCGATGGTCGAACCGCGAAGTAGCGAGGGTTCACTGTACATAATTCCTTTTGTATATATTATGCTTGTATCTTCGCTCCTCCCTCGCACTAAAACGAACATGAAAATTCCTGTCTGGTTTTTCCTCTGATATTGTCTGTCTTGTGAACTTGTCATGTCCTGTTGCCGTGAGGTTTTGTATATAAGGAGAGTGTTCCACAACAATATAAATCAGTCGTTTCCAATCTGCCTTTGATTTCACAACTCCTCTCTCGGCTCGTCACATTGGTCACTCCGGGGTCACCAATGTGACGAGCCGAGAGAGGAGTTAGTTCATTATGCATGCTGCATAAGATTTTTACAATTCTGGCTATCCTTTGCATTCACAACCTCCCAGACTGTACCATCCTGTATGTAGCACTCAGTATGCAGTTAATTCTGACAGTCACACCTTTTCCATCAAAAGGCACAATGCTACACAGTATTTTAGGTTTATTCCAGCTGTGACCAGATTGGAATGATTTTCCTAATCGGGCAGTTGAATCTGTGGAACTCCAGAAGTTCAAACTTTCAGCAAATGCTTTTATGTTGAACATGCCGACAGAAGTCTTTCTTTATAGTTTATATGAGATATCTTATTTAATGTTGTAAATTATCTTAAAATATTTTGTATTATTCATTACTTCTCATGTACAGTAGTTTATTTCCATATTTCCTTTCCTCACTGTACTATTTTTTCCTATTGGAACCCTTGGACTTACAGAATCCTGCTTTTCCGATTAGGGTTGTAGCATAGCTTGTAATAATAATGATGATAATTATTAAGATACAGTACTCTATATCAAATAAAGTTCTTAGGCCTCCCATAGAGTGGGCGGAATATCTGGGACTACCTTAGCATGACAGCTTTGGGGTCTCCCAGCAAACAATCATAGCAACAGTGTAAATATCCTGTAACTGTTCCTAGACTGTCCTGCCTTCCAGATTGACAAAGACCGACTGCCTTTTGAGACTTCCATTATTGATGAGAAGCCTAATTCCTCATAGCCACCTCCCCAGCAATTGTTCTTACAGTTAATGGAAGTTTTACTGGTATACAATCAAAGCTCCTTACCTTCAGTTTGGATGAGAACTGGAATACAGGGAGATCTACCTTAGTACTGTAGTCGTATAACAAACTCTGTAGTGAGTACTACTCTCCTCTTGAGAATCTACCATCCACAGATGTAGAGGAGAAGGGATGAGGTACTCCTCCCGTTTAGAGAGTGCGATCAGAAGTCAGGAGAATCGCACCTGCTTAGCAAACTACCGGAAATGCTTGCAGCACTTCTTTGCTAGTTTTCCGAAGTTTGATGGAGCACTTGGTTGCGATTATGGCCGATAATGCTTCCATCTGTGCCCAAAGCAGGTGGACTCTTGTGAGTAGAAGCTGCAGCTAAGCAAGATTCTTTCAGGCAAGAACACTGTTCGAGCAAACATGCTCGATTGATAGTGTCCTGGTCTAGAATTAAGGTTATTCTTACAACATTGTGTGGCAGAAAGGCTTAGTTTCTCACCATTACACGTCATGTTTGCCACACAGTTGGATAAGAAATTTTCGGGACCCAGTCAGAGACTGTCGGTGAAGTTCAAAGATGCCTTCCACTATCTCTGTGAATCCTAGATACGTAGGCCTCTCTAACCCTCTTTCCCTGTCTCTCTGATTACTCAACAGTCGGTAGAAGACATAGAGATTTAGAAAGTCCCTAATTGCTGTCAAACAGCCACAGGTCGAATGGTACTCTGATTAGCTGTTTATCTCTTCCTTTATAGGGGAGCTTCCCAATTTCCATAGTAAAGATACTGCTTAGTCCCCATTCCAAGTTGAATTCATACCTGGACTCTTCAAGGGTATCGACTAAACTCTTGAAGATCCTGGGTAGTCACAGTCTTTACATCTTAAGAGTTATGACTGCCTCGAGCACTTACAGGAGTCCTCGGGTCTCTGTGTCGCTAGCCATTCTGAAGGATAGAAGATCTCCATCTCCTTGAATCAGCAGTTTGCGGCAAGGACCTAGAATCCAAGCAGCCATGACTTCAGTCATTCTTCCTTTCCTCCAAACAAAGGCAACTAGCGGGGCAAGAATAACTTATCTTCATGTTTTTTGGGGAAGACACCATGAATCTTCCTTCGTTACAGAAATGGTTCGTTTTGGCTTCATTGGAACAATCAGACATGTGCTCCGTCGCTGCAACCACGCCAAACGCAATCACACGAAGCCAGAATTTTGGATCTACCCTATCCTTCAGGAAAAACCTGTCAGTGGCGCAACTGCTGAAGGCCGAAGGCTGGAAGTGCCAAGCAACCTTTTCAGCCCACTAGATATCTTTTCATTCTGACCTGTGGTAGGTACCTAGTGCGTTGTGTAACTTGCCTAACTCCTACAGGACAAAAAGCATCTGTTCTAAAGTAACGGTCGTGATGTTAGTTGAGGATTAGAGGTGGAGTGTTTGGCCCTTCAACTCTTTTCCTTCCCCTCTCAGGGGGTGCAGCTATCATTCCATTATTTGATGGATCGGTCATTGATGCAGATGAGCTTCCATACCGAGCAGCTGTTCTACACAAGTCAGTTATAGAAGTATCCCCATCCTCTTTACTATGGGGAGGATGGTTTAAATGTTAGATACATTTTGCCTAATTGGTCATACATTGTGACCATAGGTTCTTCCTTGACCGTCTGTCAACAGACGGAAACTTAGCAAAGTCATTTGTATTTTTCCTAATTATACAAACCTGAATCCTTCAAGTTTCACAGCCTGGCCAAACTCCCTCACAATCCCTAGTTGAAGGTCAAACTGGCTACCCAGTGTATTGGTGGGGGGGGGGGGGGGAGGGGATTTGGCTTTCCCGCCACCCTCCAGTAACTACCAACACTTCATTATTCATTTAAACGGATGAAGTTAGAGCTTAGCTGAAAACATAACTCCTATTAAAGTATAGAGGTTTGCATGGTTATGAAAAATGTTAATTACTATACTTTTAAAATTTGGGATTTTAAAAAGTTATGAAAAAAAATATTTGATGTAGACTTTCATATATATATATATATATATATATATATATATATATATATATATATATATATATATATATATATATATATATATAATATATATATTTCAATGTTGTTACTTTTCTTAAAGTATTTTATACTTTTTATTCATTATTTCATTTTATACACTATAGTTTATTTCCTTTCCTTACTAGGCTACTTTCCCTGTTGGAGCCCTTGGGCTTGTAGCATCCTGCTTTTCCAACTAGGGTTATAGCATTACTTGTAATAGTACTAATAATACAGTACTGCACTGTAATATAGTAACTTTTAACCAAATAGATTTTGAAACTCATCAGTCTCGTTATAATGGCCGTTTCAGCTAGGTTTTATGTCCCAAATCTTGGGCAAATATTAATTAATAATAAATTAAGGAGACAGAGATAAGACAGATGCTATTCTGTTCTTTCAACAACATATATTTTCAAATTAGAGAATACGAAGTCATTGAGCACTTGTCATAACTTCAACAGATAAATCATCAGTGGTAGCGACAAAAGTCATTAAAAAGTCAATATCCTTAAATGAATACTGAATGAGTGCTCTTACAGGTATTTAATACAAATCTAGCCTCAGGCGTTTACGAAGACTACAGCAAATAGAGACCAATCTAAGTTACGTTAACATGGTAACCAAATGCAAGTTCTTAGCTTTTAGAAGTGGTACAAACGGGAATAGATGTTAGCCGTTAGTCGTGGCTATCTTCAAACTGATCCAAGGCGTGGTAGGCTTGGGCGGCGTGATTCATGGGCGCCTTAGGGATTGATGCCATCTTGCCGGGGTGGTCCTAGGTATGGGTACCCTCTTCAAACCTCTGTAAACGGTCTCCTTGCTGTAGTCTCCGCCCTCCTTGCCTGCAACGACAAAGTCAAAAACAACAAATGGTCTAATCATCACCTATCAGACGCCAGTCAAGCTGACGTGGTGTCTGGTAACAGAGCAAAATCGGCAGCAGAATTGAATAACATCACCTCATTTCTTAAGTTTTTCACTTTTACTTGTGACATTTATTCTTAGACACGGTGCATTTGAACAACAAAATTTGTAAGTTAAATGATGTACAGTACTGTATGGAAATTACGTGGCTGAAAATTATTAAGGAGTGACGTAGCTGAGAGATATCTTGAATGTTCTATTGTACACTACTGAAGGTCAGACTTCATATGTATTTGAAAAGTTTATGGTGTATTTTTTTATTGAAATTCTTTCATAGTGGATAATTATGTTTAAATAATTTGAAATTGAAGGATCCTAATCATTTTTTATATAAATCCGTGTAAAACAAGGTAATGTGAAGTTCTTTTAACTGGTTTCACATTACGGTAAAATGTAACTTCTTTAATTTTTTATAAATTGTAAAATGCATCATCTGAGATTTATTTCCAAGTTTTTTGACTAATGAAAAGTTTTCTGTGTTGCATAAGATTACATATGCAGCATTGTATATGGTAATTTTGCTTAAGGTGTCAGGCATTGAGGATAATGGTTTTAGTATAATCTTCATGTAGCCAAGTGTGGTACGTATTGTTGCAACGCTAAATGATTTTGAGCAATCCTGTAGTTTTACCTTTCATCGTAATAGCTCGATGTTGGAGATGCTTTACAGTATTGCATAACTATTTCACATGGTTAATTCTAAGTAGACTGATATTTTCAAAAACTCCTACCTATATCTACAGCCGAGTCTTGTAGTACTGTGCTTGGAGAAGCAATGTATGTTAAACTATCACTTTAGAAAATGCTACAATTAATTTTTCCATACGCTTATTATATCAAACCTCTAGTCTAATGTTAGCGCTTGACGAACAGGTAGTCGCAGCAGTTTGGTGAATGTAGAAGCTCGGACCTTAGATGCACCGTCGCTGGCGCGGCGTTGTGTTTTAGCGCGCTTGACCGATCTTACACCTTCGTTGTATCAGCAATTAATCAGCCAGGGTGCTGCAGCACTGCTGGTTCTCTTGCCATCCAACCTGCTTGCCCTCACGGAGGATCAGCAGAAGGTAGGTTTTAGCAAGAACAAAAGGTTCTGTGTATCCCACTTTTTTTTCTTTGTATTATTATACTGTACTGATGCAGCAGTGTATTTTGGTTAAGATACTTTATTTAGAAGCAGCAGTATCCTTTGCATATTGTACTGTACATTATGATTTAATGTTTTTACTCTAAATAGTAAATGAATAAAATTATGATAGAAGTTCAATATATAAAGGTTTATTTTGTACTGCAGTACTATATTGTAGGAATCTGATGAGGGTCCTTTGTTATGGTTAGTTTTTCATACAGTACTGTAGTGTTTGTGCCTCCATTTGTTATACTGTACAGGGAGTTGTATGTAACTGCTGCACTAAGTGATGTTTTTAAACATTAAACTTACCCGCTGGTTATATAAAAATAGCTTTAGTCTCTGACGTCCGGCAGAAATTAAAAAACTTGCGGCAATCGCAGATAGAGTTGCCAGGTGTACACTAGCGCCCTTACGGGAGATGGGCCGAACCATTCCATACTTCACCAGATCTTCTCTGCCGCCATTGCTGGCAACATGGTTTGGAATTCACTCGCTAACTATCTTTGATTTTGGCCAGTTATCTTGGTGATATACATTGTTTTTGGTTATTGGCTTTCGCATTATTGGATTTCGCTTTCGGATTCTCTTGAATACTTATTGATTTGGATTACTTGGATTATTTTGACCCTTGCTTGTTTTTTATCTCTGTTTAACTTTTCAATATGGGTGACCCTTCTCTTTCATATAGGTTGTGTGTGGAAGGGTATAAGACTCGGCTTCCAAAAGCCTCTGTAGATCTCCATTCAATTTGTTCTAAATGTAGAGGTAAATTTTGTGAATTGGGTGATTGATGTGAAGAATGCATTTCATTGTCCGAGAGTGAGTGGCTGGCTTTTGACCGCTACTCTCGTAAATTAGAGAGAGACAGAGTTAGGCGTAGTTCTTCTCGATGTAGAGATTTATCTATTTCCAATATCATTGAACCAAATCCTTCCCCTGTAGTGGTAGATCCAGTCCCCAATACTGTTTCATCTGAACCTACACTTAAAACCAGTGAAAAAGTGTTAGTGTTAATAGTGAACCCTCGTTTATCGCGGTAGATAGGTTCCAGACGCGGCCGCGATAGGTGAAAATCCGCGAAGTAGTAACACCATATTTACCTATTTATTTAACATGTATATTCAGACTTTTAAAACCTTCCCTTGTACGTAGTACTGTTAACAAACTACCCTTTAATGTACAGAACACTTAATGCATGTAATACAGTACCCTAAACTAAAACAGGCACAAATATTAAAGGCGACTTTATATCATGCGTTTCCTAAACACGCCAAAAAGCACGATAAAAAATGGCAACCAATGTTTTGTTTACGTTTATCTCTGATCCTAATGAAGAAACAAACGCATTTACACATCTGTTTGTAGGTTAGTTTTTGCATCAATTATATTGATTATTCAGTACAGTATGTTGATTTGGTTATTACTAATGTTTTACTTAATTTTTCTTAGGACTTCCAAATGAAATTTTTTTCTTTATGACGCCGTGATAAAGTACGCTCAGTAAACAAACTAAGGAATTTAACCCGCATGATGAAAGTGATAAATAATGATATTACAGTAAAAGCTTTTATAAAATATGTTATTACAAATATTATTTACCGTATCTATATAAAATCATACATACGTAGCAAAGCAGGAAAACAATCTGAGAGAGAGAGAGAGAGAGAGAGAGAGAGAGAGAGAGAGATAGAGAGAGAGTTGTTTTACATACGTAAATGTAAATTTTAAACAAAACAAAAATAGCCCCATTTCATATAAAATAGATTACAAATATTTTACTTTATCATATTACAGTAGTCTGTATAATACTGTAAAGTTCAGTACAGTATGTTGTTGTTAAAGTCGTGGCGATGAAATTCTCACGAAACAAAAACACGCCATTTGATTACAACAGCTGATTCATTCTCTCTCTCTCTCTCTCTCTCTCTCTCTCTCTCTCTCTCTCTCTCTCCTCGTGTTATACAATACTTACATTTAGATGAAGAAACTAAAATTAGTTTTCTTAGTGTCAATTAAATACGAAATGAAATAATTAGGCCGAGTCTACATCCATTTCAATCATAGCCAAAAATAGGGCATCCGATTTCATCAGCAAACCACTATTTTTTGGGAAATATCATTTTATTCTAGAAAATTGCCACTCTTTAAATAGTTAATTGCACATTAAGAAAGCGTGTACTTTTGTTTTTAAATTTCGGGTGTGTTTTAAAAATCGAGTATTGTTGACTTTTTTTTTTTTTACTTTTGGCTGTGATTAGATCAGCTGTCATCTAGCTGCCGCTCTTGAGTGTGTACGAATACACTAACAAAGTATCATTTATACCATTTCTTAACTTATTCAAACCGTCTACAGTATACAGTTGATATTACATAAGCACCAATGTGTTATAACCTATCAAATTTTTTTGTTTATTACATTTAAACCCCCCTCTATATCTCTCTCTCTCTCTCTCTCTCTCTCTCTCTCTCTCTCTCTCTCTCTCTCTCTCTCTCTCTCTCTCTCTCTCTCTCTCTCTACCTATATCTCTCTCTCTCTCTCTCTCTACCTCTCTCTCTCTCTCTCTCTCTCTCTCTCTCTGTGTGGGCTACTTTTCACTACCTCCCATTCCTTACCTCTCTCTATCTCTCTAACAAATGATATCTTTGTTGCTCTTCAAAGTTTCATTTATATTGAAAATCAATCATGATTCAATTTTCCTTACTTTCTCCAATCTCGCACCATCGGTCACATCGCGGTATTTTCGATATTTCCGGAAAATCCGCAATATATGTATAGACATGGGTTATGAAAAAAATCCGCGAAGTGGTGAATCCGCGATGGTCGAACCGCGAAGTAGCGAGGGTTCACTGTAGTGCAATTAATGTGTTCAGTGATGTGAAGGGTGCGTCTGCTTGAGCCTGTCGTTCACCTAGCCTTAGACCTCTTTCAAGCTCCCGAACCCATGGGAGAAGTAATGTCGATCGGCGAAAGGGAACGAGAGGCGTTATCGCTCGCGCAGACATCCCCTCGAGCGTACCTGTAGTCGCATCGCAGGACGGTCACCCTCACCATGGGAAAGGTGAGGTTAATTTATTATCTTCATCTTCGGATGACGCTACGTACGGCAAGGCCTGGCGTCACGCTTCCAGACCTCTTAAGAGGAAAGCGGACGTAGTGGCTCAATGTCGTGATTCGTCACCGCAAGCGCCTGGGTGTAGTGATTGGGACACTCCAGAGCATTTTCATTTGTCTGTCGAAGGTTCTCCTGTTAAACGTCCTGACAGGATGACAGAAGTTGACAAAGGTCTAGTTCAGACTGATACGGATCTTGTTCCTGAGTGGTGTTACGGTACATGCACCGCGGCTTCTGCCAGACTGGTTTCCGTCTTCTGAGAATTTGGAGTGTTATGTAAGCGATGAGGAAGGCGAGTTCGTGATCGAAGTTTCCTCACCCGTGTCACCTCATGTTGATCCTTATTGGACTATGCTGCAAGACATGAAGCAGCAGCTCTCATCTTATATGTAGTTTTATCAGCCTGCTGTTAGCAAAGCGGTGGTTCGTCATGATTCCGATCATGTCGCGTTGTCGCACAGGCGGCCTACCAGCAAACGCAATGTTGAACAGCGTGATAAGGCTTTTATATCTCATCGAGTTCCTGCTTCTCTTGATACCAAACGTCAAGCGGCCAAGCGTGACATCGAGCGTCAACCTTCCAAGCGCGGCGATGATCACCAGGCAGCTAAGCGCGGCGATGATCACCAGGCAGCTAAGCGTGACGTCGAGCGTCAAGCTAAACGTGACGTTGAGCGACAAGCGCGTGACGTCGAACGTCAAGCAAACCGTGACGTCCAACGTCAGTCAGATACTGTTCGACATGCAGTCGGACGTGACGTCGAGCGCAATATTAGCGTACGTCATGTGGACAGCCATACCGAACGTGTTGATCGCGCGCACCGCAGTGCTGATTCTTATGTTCGCGAGCGACATCTTTCTGAACAAGATGCTGCTACGGTGTTTGGAGTTCTTACAGAGGAAGAATTGGATGATCATTTTTCTCCGGATGAACCCTTGGATATTGTCTCAGAGGAAGAATAGAATAAGACACCTCAACACTCTGTCGACCTCAAAAAGATTATGTTGGTCTTTACAGAGTTGTTTCCGGATCACTTTGCTCCCGTAGCCCCACGTTCATCTCCTTCGGAGTTTACCGTAGGAAAGACAGCAAGAACATTGCTTTTTACTAAGATGGTACTCTCTCGTTCCTCAAAGAGAACATTACAGTTAGTGGGTGTTTGGATGCAATCTAAAAAGGACCTAGGCAAAACATGCTTCGCTTTTCCCCCGGCCAGATTAGCTTCCAAGTCTAGTATAAGGTACGAGATAGGAGAATTTCTCGGCTTGGGAGTTCCTGCCTCTGCCCAAGGCGACTTCTCAAGCCTAGTGGATTCTCCTCGTCGTTTGGCCATGAGAAGGACTAAGATCTTATGGTCCATGTCCGAGTTTGATCATCTCCTCAAAGGTATCTACAGAGCATTCAAAGTGTTCAACTTTCTTGATTGGACTCTGGGAGCCTTGGGGAAGAAAGTTTCTGTGCTGAAGGATTCTGAAACTGGTAGCTTTATACATGTAATGTCATGCATGGATAAAGCAGTTAGAGATGGCTTGAATGAGTTAGCAGCCCTGTTCACAGCCGGGGTCATTAAGAAAAGAGCAACTATGTGCTCTTTTCTTTCCATGGGGGTCACTCCATTCCAGAGGTCAGAATTGCTCTTTGCACCTCTTTCTCCTTCTCTATTCCCTCAGGAGCTAGTTAAGAAAGTTGCCGCCACCTTCACCCAGAAGGCTACTCATGACTTAGTCTCCAGGACAGCAAGGAAGGTTCTTCCAACTTCCTTCTCCACCCGTAGACCGAAGGAAGATACTTCCTGTCCTCACGTATCACAGCCATTTCGTGGAGTCTGTCGGTAGGGGTAGCTTCAGACCCGATGGGAGAATGTCTAGAAGGAGAGGTTCTAGGTCTGGCCGAAGCAGAGTCTGACTGCTTTCGCCTTCAGACAGCAGTGCTGGCCAGGCTAAACAACGTCTGGCAAGCCTGGGAGAGAAGGGGAGCGGACTCTTGGTCCGTTCATGTTTTAAAGGAGGGTTACAAGATCCCGCTCATTACGAAACCTCTGTTAGTTCTAGACCCTGTGGATCTCTCTCCCAGATACAAGGAGGAGTCGAAGAGGCAGGCTATGCATCTTCAGATGTCTCTCTTGCTAGAAAAAAAGGCAATAGAGAGGGTGCGGGACTTATAATCACCAGAATTTTACAACCGCTTATTCCTGGTTCCCAAGAACTCGGGGGGATGGAGACCAGTCCTGGACGTAAGTATCCTCAACAACTACGTTCAGAAGTCAAAGTTCTCTATGGAGACTCAGAAGACTGTGCTTGCAGCAGTAAGGAAAGGCGACTGGATGGTCTCATTAGACCTTCAGGATGCTTACTTTCATGTCCCGATCCATCCAAGTTGCAAGCGTTACCTGAGGTTCATGTACAGGAAGGAGGTCTTCCAGTTTCGGGCCTAGTGTTTCGGCCTCGGCACCGCCCCTATAGTCTTCACAAAGATCATGTTGAATGTGGCGAGTATGCTCCATTCAAGAGGCATCAGAGCCTCCTTGTACCTGGACTATTGGCTCCTAAGAGCTTCCTCTTTCAATTGCTGACTGGAGGATCTGCGTCTGACATCGAGTCTGTCAGAAGAGCTAGGACTTCTTGTGAACTCAGAGAAGTCCCAATTGATTCCATCCCAGAAGATTCTCTATTTAGGGATGGAGATTCGGAGTCTGGCTTTTCAGGCTTTTCCGTCACCTGCAAGGATACAGCTAGCTCTCCTAAAACTTTGTGCTTTTCTAAAGAAAAACGTCTATTCAGTAAGAGAGTGGATGAGTCTCCTGGGAACCCTCTCTTCACTAGAACAGTTTGTGTCTCTGGGAAGACTAAACCTACGGCCCCTTTAATTCCATCTCAATTTCCATGGGGACAAAGAGGACAGCCTCGACAAGGAAAGCATTCCCCTCACGGAACCGATAAGAAAGGGCCTTTAGTGGTGGAACAACCTAAGCATACTTCAGGAAGGTCTCTCGTTGGAGCAAAAGAGCCCAGACCTTGTGTTGTTTTCCGACGCTTCAGACTCTGGGTGGGGAGCAACACTGGGAAAGTCAGAGATCTCAGGTCTGTGGACAAGGGAACAAGGGAGCCTCCACATAATCAAAAGGAGCTGTTAGCAGTCCTGTTGGCTCTCAAAGGTTTCGAGAAGTTAGTGCTAAACAAAGTAGTACAAGTCAATGCCGACAACACCACAGCATTGGCATACATAGCAAAACAAGGCGGGACTCACTCGAGGTCACTTTACGAAATAAAAAGGACTCTTCTCGTGTGGGCAAAAGAAAGAAAGGTATCCTTGTTTACAAGATTCATACAGGGAGAGAAGAACGTGATGGCAGACAACCTCAGCAGGAGGAATCAAGTTCTTCCCACGGAGTGGACGTTGCATCTGGATGTATGCGAGAAACTGGCAGATTTGGGGTCGTCCACTCCTAGACCTGTTCGTGACCTCAAAAACGAAAAGGCTGGAGACATATTGCTCACCAGTTCCGGACCTCGAAGCGACACACGTAAACGCGTTCCTGATGGATTGGTCTCACCTGGATGTGTACGCGTTCCCACCATTCAAAGTGCTGTACAAGGTGTTACAAAAGTTTGTGTCTCACGAGGGAACCAGGTTGACTCTAGTAGCTCCCTTCTGGCTGTCAAGAGGTTGGTTCACAGAGGTACTGGAATGGATGGTGTACATTCCAAGAAGCCTGCCATTGAGAATAGATCTTCTCAAACAACCTCACTTTGCAAGAAACCATCTAAACCTCTAAGCTCTACGTCTGACTGCCTTCAGACTATCGAAAAACTCGCAAGATCTAGAGGATTTTTGAAGGAGACAGCCAAGGCTATCGCTAGAGCAAGGAATATTTCTACCATCAAGGTTTATCAGTCCAAGTGGGAGGTTTTTAGAGAGTGGTGTAGAGCTAATTCAGTTTCTTCATCCAGTACCTCTGTACCACAAATTGCCGATTTCTTCTTAGAGCTTAGAAGAGAGCACAACTTTTCCTCCTTGACCATCAAGGGGTACAGGAGTATGCTGGCAGCTGTCTTCAGACACAGGAATTTAGATCTCTCAAATAATAAAGACCTTCAAGATCTTCACAGATCTTTTGAAACTTCTAAGAAGCGTCAACAGGAATCACCAGCCTGGAATTTAGATGTTTTAAAATTCCTCATGAGTGACAGATTCGAGCCTTTACACTCTGCTTCTTTTAAAGATCTGACTTTGAAGACTTTTCTTAGTAAGTCTGGCAACAGCTAAGAGAATCAGTGAAGTTCACGCTTTTAGCAAGAATATTGGCTTCAGAAACGGGAAAGCCATATGCTCCTTGCAACTTGGATTTCTGGCCAAAAACAAACGACCTTCTCATCCATGGCCTAAATCTTTCAAGATTGCTAACCTCGATGATAAAGTTGGTGAAGAGTTGGAGAAAGTTTTGTGTCCTGTTAGAGCACTGAAGTTCTATCTGGACAGAACTAAAGATTTAAGAGGAAATTCAGAGGCTCTTTGGTGCGCAGTCAGGTAGCCTGCGTTACCTTTGTCTATAAACGCCCTATCTTTTTTTGTAAAACTTTTAATTAGAGAGGCTCACACACACTGTGGTGAGGCAGACCTTAAGCTGCTAAAAGTAAAGATTCATGAAGTTAGAGCTGTGGCATCTTCTGTAGCTTTTAAAAAAAATTGTTCTCTGCAAAGCATCATGGATGCAATCTTTTGGAGGAGTAAATCTGTATTCTCCTCGCATTACTTGAAACGTGTCCAGACTCTATGAGGACTGCTACTCTTTGGGACCATTCATAGCAGCGAATGCAGTAGTAGGTGAAGGATCTACCACTACGTTCCCCTAATCCCTAGTACCCTTTTTCTTCTCTTGGAACTTGTATATATTTTTATGGTTGTATGTGGAGATAGGTCGACAGTCTTCCACAATCTTTGATTTAGTCAGGTGGTCATTTCGTTCCTTGAGAGCACCCGGAGCAAGGGTATTAGTTGAGGTTCTGTCAGCATAGAGGTTATTACCCGTTTGACAGCTCCTAGAGATCTTCAGCCCCCTGGGTGGACCGCTGGATCTCATAAGGATAGCAGGCATAATGAGGCAGAGAATCATTGAAGTCAGCTTCCTTAACTGGTATGAACCCTTAAGCTTGTTTTAATTAACTCTTAAGTAATATTCCAACAATGTTGCTGTCTCTAACCCTCCACCAAGGGTGTCAATCAGCTATTTTTATATAACCAGCGGGTAAGTTTAATGTTTAAAAATATTTTCATAATAAAATAAATTTTTGAACATACTGTACTTACCCGCTGGTTATATAACTTTTATTCCCACCCTCATCCCTTGTAGAGACCTATGGGCATGGAAGATCTGGTGAAGTATGGAATGGTTCGGCCTATCTCCCGTGAGGGCGCTAGTGTACACCTGGCAATTCTATCTGCGATTGCCGCAAGTTTTTGAAATTCTGCTGGATGTCAGAGACTAAAGCTATTTTTATATGACCAGCGGGTAAGTATTTTCAAAAATTTATTTTATTATAAAAATATCATATCTTTAAATGATTGTTGTAATGTACAGTACTGTACTTTTAGTTGCTTAGTATTGTTTTGAGTGAATAATAATTTTGTGTCAGGTTTTAGGCCAGATCCTTAATGATATACTTTAGTTGAAGTTTTCCATAATTTGGTAAGCAATTTAACAATAATGATAATTTTCCTTTGTTTTTATTTGAATCTTTTAAGTTGGTTCATGATGTTGAAGAGGCAATGCTGGAAAGTGATACACAGATTGCCGTGTATTTAGCCTTCGAGACAAAAGAGCTCTCGGAGATCTATGAAGCTGTTAGGACCTCAACAAATACAGATTCAGCTTCATCTGCTGCAGCAGGTTAGTGGTGTGTGGTAATATCCTTTGTATTTTTAATAGTCTTTTAGGACATTTCAATATTCAATGGTAGAGAACTCTCCTATATTATCTTTTTATATCGAATAATAGTTTTCCTTTGTTGAATAAATCTATACTGTATGCTTGTATGAGAAAAACATAAGGACTATTCATATTGGTACAGCTCTGAGGAAGTACAGGCTAACTTCAATTTTATCTCTTTACTTTCCCAGCAATGATGAGCTCACTCTCGTCTGACGGGTACCAAATTGTTGTGGGAGGAAGTCAGTCCAAGCTGATCTCTGATATGTCCATGGCAAATGTGCAGGTACTGTGCCTTATATAGTGTAAGACGTCTTACTTAACAGCAACATGTTAGGATGAATTTACCATCGAGTTGTTTTGGTTTGTCAGTACCTGTGTAACGTGGCATGAATGAAAAAGTAAAGCTATTAAAAACTAGACTGACTTATCTTTTCAAGGATGATAAATCATGCAGACTTGTGAAGAACAGTAATTTTTTTTTTGTAATTTTTGCAATGTATTTCTACGGATAGTTCAAGTTAGGTAACAAATACTTCATTATTTTAAACATAAGACTTACCTAGTAGTTATATATATAGTTATATATATAGCTTACGTCTCTGGCGTCACGGCAGAAAATTCAAAACTCGTGCCAATCGCTGATTGGATAGCCAGGTGTACTACCAGTGCGCCCTAGTGAGGTACCTCGGAACCATCCCCTGTTCCCTCATATTTTCTCTGCGGCCGCAAGCGGCAACATAATTTGATTTTTCACTTGCTGTAACCTGTGTTTGTTCCGTAACCGAAATACAAACCACGCTATTTACAAAGGGTATTACTTTTAGCGCAGCTGAAATGACGAGCCAATAGTTTTTAACGAGGGTTAATTACCCCCGCGCTAGTTAGCGGGGGGTGGGGAAGGGTAGCTTGCTACCCCTCCCCCCTCCACACACCGGTGACTTGCTTCACTTCACTTTTGGCTCGGCGGTGATCAGACGTGTCTGCTCATCGCCTTCGTGACAGCCTTTAATTTTCTGCTTTTTCTTTTCAGCGTGTGTGTTGGTTGGAAGTTGACCTTCAGTTATTTTCTTTACTATGCGTACATGCCCTGGAGTTGCCGGCCGTCCTTGTGGGACTTTCATGTCGGACGTTAATACGGATCCACACACCCTCTGCCCTCAATGTCGGGGCCGACGGTGTGACCAGGATAACGTGCCGTGAGTGCAGGGAGTGGTCTGCCTCCCAGTGGGAGAGGTTTGGCCGTCGGCGTAAGAAGAAGTCCAAGAGAGACCGTTCTCCTCCGGGGTTAGCCTTGAAGGAGGAAGGTTCTCGGGACTCTTCTTCCGCCGCCCAAACCTCCTCCGAAGCTCCCCCTCGGCCGCCTCCTAAGGAGAGTCGTCCGAGTGGGAGCTCAGGCCCTTGTTCTGTTTCCCTACCTTCGGTGGGGGGAGAGGGCGTCGCCTCCCATAGCGAGGCGGTTCCCCCTCCTCCTCCGGGGGAGGTTATTGATAATGCCTTATCCAGTGATGATCTTTTACAGATTTGGTCGTCCCTGGGGCTTAAGGGCTTGCCCTCCAGGGTCGCTCTTATTGACCTTGTCTCGTTGGGGGCCGCTGTTAAGCAGTCGCCGGTGGTAGCAGAGGTAGACCCTCTGTCTATTGTCGACGTCGTGGTGACAGAGGCCTCCGACGTGGCTGGGCCTTCCGCCGCAGGTGCTGTTGCTGGTGATGGTGCTCAAGGCTCTCCTCCTCCTTCCGTACATCCTTCGAAGGGGGAAGTGAGTCCTTCGGTCTCGACTGCTGCTCAGCTTCCTTCTGAGGGAAGTGTTTTGACGGAGACTCCCCTTCGGAGGACCGATGGTCCCGACGATCTCCCCCGAGGCCGCCTCCGCCGTAAGGCTCACCGCCCTCTACGCCACAAGGGCCTCCCTTCCCCTTACAGGGGGACTAAGAGACGCCTTTTTGGGTCTTCGTCCTCCGGGGGGGTCTCTCCTCGTCAGCCTCAACCTACTGCTCCGCCCTCCTTGAACCTCTCTGCAGACCGCTCACCATCTGGAGAACTCGTCACCCGACGGGCAACGGTCCCTTCGGGGCTAAGGGATTCTTCCCTTACGCGAGCAGTGCTAGCGCACAAGCGCTCTCCTGCTCGCCAGCGCTCTCCTGCTCGCCAGCGCTCACCTGTTAGCCAGCGATCTCCTGCTCGCCAGCGCTCTCCTGCTCGTCGACGATCTCTTGCTCGCCGACGCTCACCTGCTCGTCGGCTCTCTCCTGATGTTCGCCCCCCTCGCCAGCGCTCTCCTGCTCGTCAGCTCTCTTCCGAGCGTCAGCGCTCATTTGAGGACCATCGCCCTGCGGTCTCTGACCACCCTTTAGTTCCTGCTGAACTCCCTGCTCACCATCTGCCTGGTCCTGTGGCTACGCAACATCGTGCTGCGCGTGTGTCAGAAACACATGTTCGCCTACGCACCAGCGATCTTCCCGTTCCTGCTCGTGAACGCGCTGCACCACCTGTCCTCTCACAGGACACGCGTCGAACTTCTGCTCGCCAGCGATCACCTACGCGCCAGCGATTACCTCCTCGCCAGCGTTCACCTGCTTGCCAGCGCGCACAGGCGATCTTAGTATCGCCTATTCAACAGCGACAACTAGCGCGCCGACGTTCGCCAACGCTCCTGAAGGAACATGGTTCGCCAGCTTCTAGCTCGCCATCGCGCGATCGCCCGCCTGCACATGCCGCTCGCCATCGCTCGCCATTGCACGATCGCCCTCCTGCGCATGCTGCTCGCCATCGCACGACCCTGCACGATCGCCCGCTTACGCATGCTGCTCCTCATCGCACAACCCTGAACGATCGCCCTCCTGCGGATGCTGATCACCATCGCACCCCATCACGCGATCATTCACCTGAGCATGCTGCTCGCCATCGCTTGCCCCTGCACGATCGCCCGCTTACGCATGCTGCTCCTCATCGCACAACCCTGAACGATCGCCCTCCTGCGAATGCTGATCACCATCGCACCCTATCACGCGATCATTCACCTGCGCATGCTGCTCGCCATCGCTTACCATTACGCGGTCATTCACCTGCGCATGCTGCTCACCATCGCACACCAGTGCGTCGACATTCCACATCGCGCCATCGCCAACTTGAGCGACTGCACTCACCAGCTCGTCATCGATCGCCTGTGGATGTACATCGCCAGCGATCTTCCTCACCTACGCGGCAGCACGATCCCTCGCCGTCGCGCCAACGCTTGCTTTCGTCGCCTCGGACACATGTTCATTTACCTGCCCACCCTCGCGCCCACTCGCCTGCGCGCCCGCGCGATCGCTCGCCTGCGCGCCCGCGCGATCGCTCGCCTGCGCGCCCGCGCGATCGCTCGCCTGCGCGCCCGCGCGATCGCTCGCCTGCGCGCCCGCGCGATCGCTCGCCTGCGCGATCGCTCGCCTGCGCGCCCGCGCGATCGCTCGCCTGCGCGCCCGCGCGATCGCTCGCCTGCGCGCCCGCGCGACCGCTCGCCTGTGCGCCCGCGCGATCATCCACCTGCGCGCCCGCGCGATCGCTCGCCTGCGCTCCCGCGCGATCGCTCGCCTGCGCTCCCGCGCGACCATTCGCCCTCGCGCGACCATTCGCCCTCGCGCGACCATTCGCCCTCGCGCGACCATCGTTCGCGGCGAATTCCACAGCCGGTGGTAGCAGCAGGGACGTGTGCTCCTAGACGGCACTCGGGATCACCTCCATCCAAGCACAGGTTGGTATTGCAGGACGAAGACAGGTCAGTACAGCATTCTTCCCCACCTTCTTTTCAGGCAGGTACCGTCGTGTCCACTCCAAAGGATTGCCCGATCCCTTTCTCTTTAGCGAGGATTTCGGACTCTGTGTCCTTGGAGCAGCAGACTTGGTTTGGTCCGCTGGCACGGGCGTTAGTGAGGGTTATGAAACCAGCACTCGCCGGCCAGGGTAACAAACCAGCGGCTGTCTCTCCTACGCTGAAGAGAAAGAGAGGAGTGGACTTCGTGGTGACTTCCCCTAGGGCGAAGTTGGTTCCCAAGAGGTCGGTCTCGAAGGTCCCTTCTCCTGCACGAGTACTCTCTCCTTCTCCCGTGGACGAGGCCTTTCCGTCCTCAGGTGAGTCCAGTGGGGCGGTAGTCTTCCCCTCGGCACCAGGGGTGGAGACTTCGCTTCAGGCAGGAGAATCGTCTCGTGAGGAAGGGGCCCCTCGAACCTCGTTGTTGGGATCCTGTATCCCTCCCAGGAGGGAACCCAAGGATTCCAAGACCGTCCCTAAATCCTCTGCAAGGATTCGTCAGGAACCCACGACTACCCAGGGGAATGTCCACGTATCACCCCAGGAAGAGATTCCTGGGGCAGGAGACTTAGCTGCCAGCCCGCAGGGAGGAGAACAGCAAGAGTCGGAACATGCCTTCTGGCAGGTCCTAAGCCTGATAAGGACACTTAACAGACTTACGGATCCAGTCATCGCCCCCCGTGAAGGCAAAGACACGATTCTGGATGAAGTGTTTGACGTTCGGAAGGCCCCTAAGACCAGTGCAGCTCTGCCCTGGTCTCGGGGGCTGAAGAGTGCCAGAGCTAGGGCCAACGCTCAGCTCACACTTCTTGCCTCCTCCAGTCGTTCCATTGCCGGGAACAAGCTCATCCCTCCTCCTCGCCTTCAGCAGAGGAGGTATTTCGAGATCCTGGGTGAGCACAACCTCGCTCTTCCTCTCCATCACTCTGTGGAGGAGCTGGCGAAGGGAGTTCCCCTGGAGAAACACTCTGCCCGGCAGGTGTCATTCTCGGCGGCAGAGATCCTTAACCACGAGAAGGTCGCTAAGTGTGCCATGCAGGCCACTTCGTGGCTGGACTTCTGGCTAGGATCTCTGGGCATCCTATTGCGATCGGAGGACTTGTCCAAGGAGACCAATAGGAAGGCCCTAGAGACCTTCTTGCTCTCGGGCACCCGCTCCATCGAGTTTTTGGCGCACCAGGTTACCACCCTGTGGGCCAACTCGGTGTTGAAGCGTCGCGATGCTGTGTCTGAGAGATTCCATCCGAAGGTCCCCGCCGTAGATGTGTGTAGGCTCCGACATGCTTCCCTTCTGGGGGAGAGCCTGTTTGAGCCTCAAGACTTGGAGCGAACGGCTGAGAGGTGGAGGAAATCCAGCACGGACTCCCTCCTCCACAGGGCCCTTACAACTCGGCCCTATAAGCCTCCAGCCCCGCCACAACAGCAGCAACAGCCTCGTAAGGCTCCCAAACAGGCACCGGCAGCTAAGAAAGTGGTGTCTAAGCCCCAGCCCTTTCCAGCCAAGGTCAAGAGGGGCGGTAAGTCCTCCAGGGGAGCTCCTATGCCATGGGATCGGCAAAGGGGCTGGCCCTTCAGGCCGAAGTCGAGACCATGTTCGAGAAGGGTGCTCTCCAGGAGGTCGTGGACGGCTCCCCAGGCTTCTTCAGTCGACTCTTTCTTGTAAAGAAGGCTACTGGAGGCTGGAGACCCGTCATCGATCTCTCAGCTCTGAACAGGTTTGTCAAACAAACCCGGTTCAGCATGGCGACAGCAGACACGGTCAGACTTGCGGTGAGACCACAAGACTTCATGTGTACACTGGATCTAAAGGACGCGTACTTCCAGATCCCAATCCATCAGTCTTCCAGGAAGTACCTGAGATTCTGCCTAGACAACAAGATCTACCAGTTCAAGGTGCTGTGTTTCGGTCTCTCCACAGCTCCCCAGGTGTTCACCAGAGTGTTCACCCTGATTTCATCTTGGGCGCACAGGAACGGCATTCGTCTCCTTCGTTACCTAGACGATTGGCTGATCCTAGCAGACTCGGAGTCGACCCTTCTTCGGCACCGAGACAGGCTTCTGGATCTTTGCCAGGATCTGGGGATCGTGGTAAACCTCGAGAAGTCCTCTCTGCAGCCGTCCCAACGACTGGTTTATCTAGGCATGCTAATAGACACCAATCTCCACAAAGCCTTTCCATCAGACGACCGGATAGCAAGGCTGAGGAGGGTGGCGGAGCCTTTCCTCAGGCGAAAAGAACTCCCCGCCCAATCGTGGTTGCGTCTCTTATGCCACCTATCCTCCCTGGCCCGTCTGGTTCCAAACAGCCGCCTCAGGATGAGATCCCTTCAATGGCGGCTCAAGTCCCGGTGGAATCAAGGATCCGATTCCCCGGACATTCTGATCCCAATGGAGTCTCTGGAACAGACGGACTTGCGGTGGTGGCTGGCCGACGAGAACCTGCGGAAGGGAGTGAGTCTTCTCGTCCTCCCCCCGGAATTGACTCTGTTTTCGGACGCGTCAAAAGAAGGGTAGGGGGCGCACGTTCTGAACCAGAGGGCCTCAGGCCTTTGGTCAGAATCAGAAAAGTGCCCACACATCAACCTGCTAGAATTGAAGGCCGTCTTTCTGGCTCTTCAGCAGTTCCAACGGTCCCTGGCGGGTCACTCCGTGGTGGTGATGAGCGACAACACCACGGTAGTGGCTTATATCAACAAGCAGGGAGGCACTTTTTTGCAACAGCTATCCCATCTTGCAGTAGAGACTCTGAGGTGGACCGAAACCCACTCGATAACACTATCAGCTCGCTTCATTCCTGGCAAGAGGAATGTGCTCGCCGACAGTCTGAGCAGGGCTTCGCAGATAGTGAGTACCGAGTGGTCTTTGGATCCTCAGATAGCCAACAAAGTCCTGACTTTGTGGGGTTCCCCGACGGTGGACTTGTTCGCGACAGCCTTGAACTTCAAGCTGCCCCTGTACTGCTCACCAGTCTCGGACCCCAAGGCACTCTGGCAAGATGCTTTCCAGCAACGGTGGGACAACATCGACGTGTACGCCTTCCCACCATTCTGTCTGATGAGAAGGGTGCTCAACAGGACCAGACTATCGGTCAACTGTTCCATGACTCTAGTAGCTCCGCTATGGCATCACGCGGAATGGTTTCCGGACCTTCTGCAACTCCTGACGGAACTCCCAAGGGAGCTTCCTCCACGACACGAGCTTCTCAGACAACCCCACTCCGGTGCCCCTCACAGGGCCGTAGCGTCGCTTCGGCTTCACGCCTGGAGACTATCCAGCGTCTCCTCGCGGAGAGAGGCTTTTCGCAACAGGTTGCGGAGAGAATGTCTCGGCACCTGCGAAGGTCCTCTGAGGGAGTCTACCAAGCGAAGTGGAGAGTCTTTTGTGGTTGGTGTCGTGGAAGGGGTATCTCTCCACTCGATGCCACTATTCCAGCAATAGCAGACTTCCTCGTGTATCTGCGAGAAGAAATGCGCCTTTCTGTGTCGGCGGTGAAAGGCTATCGCTCAGCCTTAAGCTTGATCTTCAGATTGAAGGGCGTGGATATTTCTTCGTCGCTAGAACTCTCTTTACTCATACGTAGCTATGAGCTTACCTGCCCCCAGTCGGAAGTGAGACCCCCTCCTTGGAACGTGGTTCGAGTCCTCAGGTCTCTCAAGAGACCTCCCTTCGAGCCATTACGCCAGGCCTCCGATCGCCACCTGTCTTGGAAGACGGCTTTCCTACTCGCCTTGGCCTCGGCCAAGCGAGTTAGTGAACTTCATGGTCTCTCGTACGACATCGCCCATTCAAGGGGATGGGGGGAGGTAACGTTCAGGTTCTTCCCTGAGTTTGTGGCCAAGACTCAGAATCCTGGAGTGCCGGATCCTCAGTTCGACTCTTTCAGGATCGCGAGTCTCCGTTCTGTAACAAACGACCCAGACCAGCTGCTACTATGCCCAGTGAGGTGTCTGAGGTACTACTTGAAGAGAATGGCTGCAGTCCGTCCTCATGTGCGAGCTTTGTTTGTGAGCACAGGCAGGACAAAGAGGAGGGTCACCAGGAACACCATCTCAGCTTGGATTCGAAGGGTTATCCACCATGCCCTGAATCCTGACCCTCCTCCGTCATGTCGCCCTCGGGCCCACGATGTCAGGGGTATTGCTACATCCCTGGCCTTCAAGAGAAACTTCTCTGTGACGCAGGTACTTCAAGCTGGGGTCTGGAAGCGTCAAACGACCTTCACAGCCCACTACCTGCAAGACGTGACCCACAGGAGCCTCGATACGTTCTCTATCGGCCCTGTGGTGGCTGCACAACAGCTGGTCTAACCTCAGGCTCCTTTTTGGACAAGTAGCAGTAGGTTGAGGGCATTGTTACCCGGTCTTAGTCTGCGTGAATGAAAGAGTATGTCTGACCCTTACTTCTTTCTTCATTCTCCCCTCTCTTGGGGAAGCAGCATCCGGGTCCTCGCATAGCTGACCTCGACCTCTGCAGGTGACCCATGCTTCTTTGTGCTCCTAGTATTAAGCTTAATACTGTTGCGTCTCCCATACCCTGACGAGGTGGTATGGGGAACGTCCTATCCTAGAATTCCTATCTGAAGGTCTCAAGGTCAACTTCATAGGACGAGTCACACTCTCCTCCTCACACTGCTTATGTAGGCCACTCGTTACTAGCGATGCTAGGAACCTGTGAGGTACAGGGGCTCCCTATCTCTAGTGCTGCTCACTGAGGGATCGAGCCCCCGGGCAAGCCGAAGTCAGTAAGGCTGGGGACTTTCCACCCTTCCTAAGGGGTAAGTCACCCTCTGTAAATAGCGTGGTTTGTATTTCGGTTACGGAACAAATGACAAATTCGAAGATAATTTGTATTTTTCCTAACCATACAAACCTTAGCTATTTACACATATGTGCCCGCCATCCCTGACCCCCAAGTCAAGTCCTACCTCTAAGTGAAGTGAAGCAAGTCACCGGTGTGTGGAGGGGGGAGGGGTAGCAAGCTACCCTTCCCCACCCCCCGCTAACTAGCGCGGGGGTAATTAACCCTCGTTAAAAACTATTGGCTCGTCATTTCAGCTGCGCTAAAAGTAATACCCTTTGTAAATAGCTAAGGTTTGTATGGTTAGGAAAAATACAAATTATCTTCGAATTTGTCATATTACAATTATCTTGGTGATGTACAATTTACTTTTAGCCTTCGCTGGTTGGGTTTTTTTTACTGAGTGTTAGTGCTTTAACTACTGTAAAACTAATGAACCTACTTTTTTAAACATGATGGCGGTAGGTAAACACTTTGCCAACTCTGACATCACAATCTTATGACGTAATCCACGTAGTATGACTTGCATTTTCATTTCTAGTTACGCTATGCAGTTCTCAATCAATCGATATAGTATCAAAAATTACTTTGTATCGTTATTTATGAAAAGTAAATTCTACTTAAAACCCAAAGTATTTAAGTTCTTTTAATGTAAAATTTTTAAGAAAATACTTGTCCTTTTAGTATTCATTCTTTAATTCATCGATCTATTTTTAAAGATTAAATAGAACTAGCGTATTGTTAATTTTGCGATGCGTAGTTCTCATGACAATCGATGCAGTCCCAACATGTCTTGGTATCGTTGTTTATTTTCTTTTCGATATTGGGAATTCTAGTATTAGTCGTACTGTATATTCATATATATGTTCCAATTGTAAAGTGTAGCAAATCACTATTTTTGGGAACCCTTAAGATTTAAGAGTTGTTTACATTTATATATATACGTTATTGCTATATCTGTTCTTTTTAATCATAACAAATCACTGTTTTTGGGAACTCTTAAGAATTAAGGGTTGATTACATATATTTATATGTTAGTCCTATATCTGTTCATTTTAATCATATAACATACAGCTTTCCCGGTAGTTTTATGTGGCAGGACTAATTATGGTCTTTTTTGTAAGAGTTTAAAAGTGCAAGTTTCAGTGCTAAATTAGTGCAGTGAATTTGTTCGGCACAGTGGACGTCATTATCCTAGCCTTAGACCTCTTCCATGCTCCCCAACCCCTGGGAGAAGGAATGTCGATCGGCGAAGGGAAACGAGAGGTGTTAGCTCCCAAGCAGATGTCCTCTCGAGCGTCCCTGTTGACATTCTCAGAATGCTCGCCCTTGCCATGGGAAAGTCAAAGAGCGTTGGACGTCAAGCTACTAACGCTGCTTTTAGTCTTGCATTGCATCACATATGCTGATAATAGCAATACTGTAAGTCATAGATATTCGCTGATAATAGCAATGCTTACGAACCAACATAGACACGGTTTTTGTCCCAGAGCGCCAGTCGGCCTTGAGAACCCTCTGATCGGAAGTCATTAAACCGAACGCGCCGAGCGTCGTAATGAAGATCATTTTGCTAGAGCGCTCGGCGCCTCGTCTTTCAGGACACTAGGTGTCACGTCTCTCAGGACGCTCGACGCCACGTCTTTCAGGACGCTCGGCGCCTCGTATTTCAGGACGCTCGGCTCTTCGTCTTTAAGGACCCTCAGCGCCTCGTATTTCAGGACGCTCGGCGCCACGCCTTACAAGATTTTTGTCAGAGGAAGACATTGGTGATCACTTTTCTCCTGTTGAATTATTTTAAACATAAGACTTACCTGGTAATTATATATAACTACCAGGTATGTATGTTCAAAAATTTATTTTATAATGAAAATAACATTTTGAGATTATCAGAAGGAGAAGATCCTAAGTCCTTTCATCCTTCAGTTGATTAAGAAACTCGTGAAAGTTTCCAAATTATTTTGTGCCTGTTGCTCCACGTTCACCACCCTCTGAATTTACATGTGGTCATCAATGGAGCTTTAAGGATGATGGGAGACTGGATGGAGTCTCAGAAGGACCAAGGAAAGGCAGCTTTCTTTTTTCCTCTGAATAAACTGGCCTCTAGATCTTGTATCTGGTACGAGATTATTATTATTATTTTTTCTAGCCAAGCTACAACACTAGTTGGAAAAGCAAGATGCTATAAGCCCAAGGGCTCCAATAGGGAAAAAATAGCTCGGTGATTAAAGGAAATAAGGAAATAAATAAATGATGAGAATAAATTAAAAATAAATCATTCTAAAAATAGTGACGTCAAAACAGATATGTCCTATATAAAATGTCATATATGAACTATAAAAAGACTCAAGTCAGCCTGGTCACAGGGCGAAGCAGAGTCTGACTACTTTCGCCTTCTGGCACTAGAGCCAGACTACGCAACTTCTGGTAATCTTGGGAGAAGAGGGGAGCATACCTTTAGTCAGTACATCTTCTGAAGGAAGATTACTATTTCCTTTTATAGGGAAACCTCCTTTAGTTTTAGCTGTAATAGATCTCTCTCCCAGATCTAGAGGAGTCTAAGAGGCAGGCTATGCAATCAAACTTTTCTGAGGTTTGTTCACAAGGAGGAAGGGGGGAAGAATGTGTCAGTTTCGGGCCGTGTGTTTTGGTCTCAGCTCCGCCCCTCTAATGTTCACGAAACTTATGCTAAATGTAGCAGAATACTACCCTCTAGAGGCATCAAAGCCTCCCTGTATCTGGATGATTGGCTTCTCAGAGCTCATTCTTTCGATCTTCATGAAGGATCTTCAGATAATGTTGAACCTATCTGAAGAATTGGGTCTTCCTGTCAACAAGAGGAGTCTCTTCTGACACCAGGACGCTCAGCGTGACGTCTTATAGGATGTTTGGCGTCTTACTCTGTTGGCCACTCGGCGCCACGTCTTACAGGACGCTCTGCGCCACACCTTCCAGGACGCTCGACTCCACGTCTTACAGGACGTTCGGCGCCACGTCTTACAGGACGTTCGGCGCCTCGTCTTTCAGGACGCTCGACATCGAAGATCTAGCATGAGGCATGAAATCGAACAGGAGAACATCGGACTTCGTGATGACACTAGTTACGATCTCTTTGATCACGGACGTTTTTATCGAGCGTCTAGCCTTAGAGCAACGCAGCGACAGAGATGGTGATCTGGGTTCCCTTGACGCCAGAAGTCAGGACCTTAAGGAGATGTATCCTGATAAACACAACGTCACTACTTCCGTTAGATCTTCTGACTCCATCACAAAAGATACTTTATTCAAGGATGGTGATTCAGAGTCAATTTTTTCGGGCTTTTATGTCTCCCCTTAGAACGGAGCAAGTCGTCTTGAAACTGCAATCTTTTCTAAAGATACAGAAGTTTTCTGCGAGGAAGTGGATGAGTATGTTGGGAACCCTCTCCTCGTTGGGATGGGGTTTTTTCCCTGGGAAGGCTGAATCTTTCTTTGTGACCATTGATATGTCACTGTTCATCCTAGTTTTCCTGGACCAGGGTTCATTTCCTGGTCAGTCAGAAGCTAGAAGCTATTGTCCTTGTGTGATTTTTCTTCGTCCTCTCCGATTCAACCTCAATCATTTTGGGACAAGGAGAGGATCTAGAGTTGGTATGCATCCCTTTTCAGATGCCATAGGAAGTTGCCTTCATTGGTGGAACGATCCGGTCAAACTTCCAGAAGGTCATTCCTTTGAATGGAGGAACTCAGACCTTGTGTTGTGTCCCGGACAGTTGGAAGCTTCGGAACTATGGACAGAGGATCAGAAGAGCTTCCTCATCATACAAGGAACTGTTGACAGTCCAGTTGACAATCAAAAAACTTTGAAGGGTCAGTTTGGACAAAGTGGTGTACTGTAGGTCAATGCATATAACACGTTTTTCCTCCGTTCTATGTCCTTTACAAGGTGATACAAAGTTTGTGTCACACGAAGGGACCAGGTGACTCTAGTGGCCTTCTTTTGGTCCTCAAGAGGATGGTTCACAGAGATACTGGAATGGATGATGGACTCTCCTAGAAGCCTTCCATTAAGAGTAGATTTACTCAAACAACCTCTCTTGGAAAGGTACCTTTCTAGTCGACCAGCTCTTCATCTAACTACCTTTAGTCTATCGAAAACTCACAGGAGCTAGAGATTTTCGAAGGAGGCAGCTAGGGCTTTTACAAGGCAATAAGGACTTCTACCATCATGATTTATCAATCCAAGTTGGAGGTTTTGGAGAATGGTGCAGAGTTAACTCTGTTCAGATTGCTGACTTCCTGTTGAACCTTCGAAGGAAGCTCATTTGCTCATCCTCTTCCATCAAGGGATACAGGAGTGTGTTAGTGACTGTAGTCAGGCACAGTATCTTGGACCTTTCAAATGATAAAGTCCTACAGGTACTTCTCAAATCGTTTGAAACATCGAAACAACCAGGATTCACTAGCTTGGATTCTGGATATTGTCCTGAAGTTCCTTATGCGAGACAGGCTTGAGCTCTTGCATTCTTCTTCATTTAAGGACCTCATGATGAAAACTCTATTTTTGTTAGTCTTACGACAGCTAAAAGAGTCAGTGAATACATGCGTTTAGTAAAAACGTTGGCTTTCGAGATAACGAAGCTATCTGCTCATTGCAGTTAGGCTTCCTCGCCAAGAATGACCGCTCTTCTCATCCTTGACCCAAGGCTTTTGAGTGATGTGGTTGGTTAGGAGTTGGAGAGAGTCCTGTGTCCAGTAAGAGCCCTGAAGTTCTACCTGGGCAGAATGTAAGAGTTGCGAGGCAAGTCGAAAGCTCTTTGGTGCTCGATCAAGAAGCCCTCGTTACAAGATGTCAAGAATGTCCTTTCATTCTTCATCAGACTCTTATAAGAGAGGCTCATACGCATTACAGTGAGACTGGCCTCAAGTTTTTAAAGGTCAAGATGCATGAAGTTAGTGCTGTAACAACTTCAGTGGCCTTCAAGCAGAATAGATTGTGGCAGCGCATTATGGACACAACCTTTTGGAGGAGTAAATCTTTGTTCACCTCACACTATTTGAAATGTGTCCAGACTCTTTATGAGGACTGCTACACTCTGGGACCATTCGTAACAGTGAGTGCAGTAGTGGGGGAAGGATCCACCACTACGTTCCCATAATCCCAATATCTTTTTCTTTTCTTGGAACTTTTATATTTTTATGGTTGTTTTTGGAGATTGCGACAGTCTCCCACAATCATTGATTTTAGTCAGGTGGTCAATTTGTTCCTTGAGAGCACCCGGAACAAGAGTATTGGAAGAGGTCCAGTCACATAGAGGTTTTTAGACCGGTTTGACAGCTCTTAGAGGTCTTCAGCCCCCTGGATGGATCGCTGGATCTCATAAGGAAAGCGGACATAATGAAAGAATTCATTGAAGTCAGCTTCCTTATCAGGTACGAACCCTTAAGTTTGTTTATTAACTCTTAAGTAAAAAAATTCCAACTATATTGGCTGTCTCTAACCCTCCACCAAAGGTGTTAATCAGCTATATATATAACTACCAGGTAAGTCTTATGTTTAAAAATGTTATTTTCATTATAAAATAAATTTTTGAACATACTTACCTGGTAGTTATATATGATTAAATTTCCACCCTCCTCCCCTCTAGAGACTAGAGGCATAGAAGATATGAGGGAACAGGGAATGGTTCCGAGGTACCTCGCTAGGGCGCACATGTAGTACACCTGGCTATCCAATTGGCGATTGGCACGAGTTTTGAATTTTCTGCCGTGACGTCAGAGACGTAAGCAATATATATAACTGCAGTATATATATAACTACCAGGTAAGTACAGGTATGTTCAAAAATTTACTTTATAATGAAAATAACATTTTGAATGTTTAGAAAATTTTGCGATGAAAGTGACCACTTTTTTTTTTTCTTTGAAGCCATAAGATTAGGTTATTAGAACTGATATGATACCAGTGTGTTTATACTGTATATTGTACCTTTTTCTAAAGTTTTATGGTCAGCATCAGAAACAGGTCACGGAATCGTTATAGAACAAGGGCAGTATCATTTACTCTTCTTTAATTTAGCGCCCAACCCATATCAACTTGTTGATGGTTACTCTCAGGGGAGTCTGCTATCATTTGAGTTATCATGACAACATCCTGTAGAGTGCAAAATAGTATTAAGCTGTAACTGGGATTTTTAATTGTGGGAAGGTCTGTATTTTACAGGCATTCAATTTCTCTGGTTATTTTTATTTAGTAAACTAAGCATATCAGTAGATAAGAATAAGGGTTTGTTACAGTAATTAAATTATTTTTTCTTAGTGTTTTTACTATTATCATGTAAAGGTGATGTGTGTATACCTTTTATTTGTTTGTTTAAATATGGTAATACTTTACTGCACTCAACAGCCATAGTTTCTCTTCATGGTACCGTAGTACAGAGAGGATTTGAATTTACATCAGCTGCTATTTGCCATTGCTCATCCATATCACTTGGCTTTTTAATTGTAAAATTACCTTGCAGCTGATACTAGCAGCATTTGCTAGTTAATAAAAGAATTAATTTAACTGTAAATTATGCTCATAAGGTTGATTATTCCTATTATATTGTTATGATTTGTAATTTACAATGTTTAGTAAGTGGTAATTTACTAATTCCTCTTATTTGTTTCTTATAGTTCTGCATTCTCTTGTAGGGAAAACTGAGTGGCTATGGCATCGAAGAGCAGCTGCCAACAATTGCAATTGTTGCCCATTATGATGCATTTGGAGCTGCCCCAGTAAGTTGAAATTTATCTTTTAAGCTTGAATGAAAAAATCCTGTACTGTAATGATTGTATTGAGATCTCAAGAATTGAAGTTTGGTGACCAAATTGAGATGCAAAATATTGATATTGAGGGAAGTATGATTTCAGCTTGGCTGAAACTCGGCTTTTAAAATTTTAATGAGGTATGCCGGCAGTTACTGGCGGGTGGTGGGGAAGTTAGGTCTTTTGATTGAAGAGCTTAGATCTTTTCTCATTTGTAAGAATTGTCTTTACTCAGGAGATTAGAGCAGTCTTGCTTGTCAAAAGAACTCGGCCCACTTTCATGGGATGTAATCAGTCCTTAGTTCCCTTGAAAAAGGGGCCCCGTTACAATCCACTTCGACAAGTGTTGGCACGAGTACCTCTCTCTCTCTTGAGTAGGTGAAACTTCATTGTATTTCTAATGTTATATCTCAATCTGGGGAACTGAGAACAGTCTCTTTCACCTACGTTCCAGAGATTGTGGCAAAAAACCCAGAACTCTGCCGCCGAGGATGACATGTTTTAGTCTTTTGTTTATTTCCTCCAATTGGGATGCGACTAACTCCTAATTTTCTTCTTTGGTCTATGAGGGCACTTAGATGCTACTTGAAAAGAACCCAATCCTTCAGGCTGCGAATTCAAAATATGTTTATTAGTGCAGGCAGGAATAAAAGGATGATTTGAAAAACATAATTTCCTTCTTGCTTCATGAAACCATCAAGAAGGCATATCCCCAAGCATCAGAAGATCCTTTAGATGCAGTTCTGGCACAGCCCATTGAAGTCAGAGAAAATGGCTCGACACTAGAAGGTTCCAGGAGTTCCCTTTCCTGTGGATGTTTGTAGTTCTTTCCATTACTATGATACTGAAATGTCAGTGGGCTGTGAACTGATTTTTGATATACAGTATGTAAACATTTATCTCAAATTTGTAGGATAAAGGCCGATTCACACGACCCGTTTTCTTTCCGACAGGCTGGCTGTCGGTTAACCGGCGTCTAGCTTTCTTACGTGTATTCAAATGCAACTGTTCACACGACCCGTTAGGCAGACGGCGGCCCTCGGACGTCAGCCGTCCGAGTCGGCCCGGCTTTCTTTCCAAGAAACCTCGTCCGGTTTGACGGCCGTTAGCCATCTGTCGCAACCAACGGGTGGATGATGTTTTGTGTGAATAAGGACCTGTATCGTACCCGTTCGTTTTGTGGCTTACAACCCCGACTTTTCCTCATAGTATAGAGTCATAGAAATTAGTTATTTTGATGTTTACACCATGTATGAAAGGTTAATTGAACCTTTTCAAGGGTATGAGGAGATGTTTGACATGGCAAACAAGATGTATAGAAATAATTTACACAAATAAAAGATATGGAAAATGACTGGAGAGGCATTAAATAAAACAGGTGAATTTATCATAATTTTAATATTCTTGGTGTGTGCATAAAGTATAATGAAATTGCATAACCTATTTTATCAACACAGTTATCAACCAACATCCTATAGTGTCAAAATTATCGTAATTTACTCGATGTTCACGTGACAGATTCTAAGTATACAATGAAAACCGCGCGCTGGTAAACGGATACGGAACGCCTCGTGTGAATGTACAACATTTTGACGGAGGTTAGCCACCACCCAGCCTGTCGGAAAGAAAACGGGTCGTGTGAATCGGCCTTAAATCTGTCACTGTCTTACTAGACATCATTGCATTATGACCTTACATTTCAAGAAATTATTAATATATATTTTGAAGACCTGGATGTATACAATAGTAATACAGTGATACCTCGGTAGTCGAACGACTCTATACTCGAACAATTCGGAGTTCGACCAAAATTTTCGAGAAATTTTTGCTGCGGTGCTCGACCAAAAATTCGGTACTCGACCAGCCGAACACGTGACGACCGCATGGGCTTTGTGATGATCGCGCCATCTCGGCCACTCTCGCTTGTTCGGGAAGCATCAGTTCTCTCGAGAGCGTCACTCAGACAACGCGCGATCAGCATTCGTTGTGATTTAGTGATTTTCAGTGCTTTTAATTGCTTTTTTAGCTTTCATAATGAGTCCCAAGAAAGTAATGAGTGTTAAGGGGAAGGAGAAGAGGAAAACAGTGCGAACAACGATCGAGTTGAAGAAGGAAATTATAGCGAAATATGAGAATGGTGTACGAGTGTCCGATTTAGCGGTAGAATACGGAATGGCGAAGTCGACCATTTCTACGTTTTTAAAGCATAAAGAAATGATTAAGAAGGCGAATGTTGCAACGGGAGTTACGGCGGTAACTAAGCAAAGGCCACAAGTGATTGAGGAGATGGAAAAGTTGCTTTTAATATTTATTAAAGAAAAACAGTTGGCCGGGGAAAGTGTTAGTGAAGCGTTCATTTGTGAAAAAGCGTTGCATATCTATGAAGAATTAGTGAAGAAAAGTCCGAGTACCAGTGAAAGTGATTCATTTACATTTAAAGCGAGCAGGGGTTGGTTTGAAAAGTTTCGTAATAGAACAGGTATTCATCGTGTTACTAGGCATGGGGAGGCAGCTAGTTCGGATCAAATTGCAGCCGATAAATACGTGGGGGAATTCGATCGGTACATAAATGAACAAAATTTGATCGCACAACAAGTCTTTAATTGTGATGAGACTGGGTTATTTTGGAAGAAAATGCCAGCCAATACGTACATTACCAAGGACGAGACGAAGATGCCAGGTCACAAGCCAATGAAAGATAGGCTAACATTGTTGCTGTGTGCAAATGCAAGTGGCGATTGCAAGATCAAACCCTTGTTAGTGTACCACTCGGACAACCCCCGGGTGTTCAAACGAAATAATATTTGTAAAAGTGCACTACCAGTTATGTGGCGCTCGAACACTAAATCTTGGGTCACAAGACAATTCTTTACTGAGTGGATAAACGAAGTGTTTGCCCCCCAGGTTAAGGCTTACCTCATTGAAAAGAGCTTGCCAATGAAATGTCTTCTGGTTATGGACAATGCTCCTGCACATCCTCCAGGTCTCGAGGATGACTTGAAAGAAGAATACAGCTTTATCAAAATCAAATTCTTGCCCCCCAATACTACTCCCATACTCCAGCCCATGGACCAACAGGTCATTTCAAACTTCAAAAAACTCTATACCAAGGCCCTTTTCAGAAAGTGTTTTGAAGTGACCAGTGACACGAAGTTGACCCTAAAGGAATTCTGGAAGGAACACTTCAGCATCCTCAACTCTGTTAACATGATTGACCAAGCTTGGCGAGGTGTGACCTATAGGACATTGAACTCTGCCTGGCGTAAGCTGTGGCCATCATGTGTCACAGAGAGGGAGTTTGAAGGTTTCCAACCAGAGGCGGGTCCAAGCACTGCTACCCCTGTAATTTCTGATGACACTGATGTCGTTGAGGAAATTGTTGTCATGGGCAGGAGTTTGGGGCTTGAGGTCGACAAGGATGATATTGATGAGCTTGTAGAAAGCCATTCTACCGAGTTGACTGTGGAGGAATTGTTGCACCTGCAACAACAACAGCAGCAGGATCTGATTGTGGAGCAGGAATCTTCAGAAGAGGATGAGGTAAGGGAGGATGTTCCAAGTTCTCTCATCAATGAAATTTGTTCCAAGTGGGCAGATGTGCAGGCTTTTGCTGAAAAATACCACCCAGAAATTGCAGTAGCAAACCGGGCAGTGCATATGTTTAATGATAGTGTCATGTATCATTTTCGAAGAATACTGCAGAGGAGGAAGAAACAATTAACAATAGACCAGTTTTTCACAAAAGAAAAGAAAGCTGCTACATCAAAGCCTGTTTCTCCTCCAAAGAAGAGACAAAGAAGAGAAGAAACCCCTGAAATAGATCTGCCCACCCTTTCATTGGAGAGAGAAACAACTCCTGAAGGAGAACTACCCCGCCACATCATGGAAGGGGACTCTCCTTCCAAGCAGTAACCTCCCCCTTCCATCCTCTCCACATCCATCCCTGTATGCCATCGAACCGCTGCTCAAAGGTATGTTCACTACAGTACAGAAAATGGTTTAAAATTGTTTTATTTTAGTACAGTAAATGGTTTAAAATTGTTTTATAGGATTTTCTGACCAATTTCATACACATTTAGATAATTATTGTTGTTTAGGTACACGTTTTATTAATATTTTGGGCCTGTTCGAGTGCTTGGGAACGGAATAGAATATATACCATTATTTCTTATGGGGAAAAAAAATTCGGTACTCGAACAAATCGGAGGTCGAACACGGATCTCGAACGGATTATGGTCGAGTACCGAGGTATCACTGTATTGGCTTTCATAAAACCATTCCATTGTAATTTTGGTCAAAATAAGAATACCAATGTTCTAAATATTTGAAAGATACTTTTTAGTGGGTTATCAGCCAGCTTATTGTGGTATTTTACATCACATCTTAAGTTTTAATGAATTGCTCTTGATTGCAGGAACTGTCGTGGGGTGGAGATAGCAATGGTTCAGGAGTTGTAATTTTATTGGAACTTGCTCGCATTCTTTCCCGCCTTTATACATCTCCCAGAACTCATCCACGTTTGAATGTAGCCTTCCTATTGTCGGGAGGAGGTGCCATTAATTATCAGGTAAGAGTGATTTTACTAGATTCATGGCTTTCTGCAGTATTTTTTCATGGCAAAGCTATTCTTTTGTTTATTCCCTTATGGTTTTTCATTCACTCTAACAGGCAACCACTGTCACTTCATTTCCTATCCTATCACACACTTTACTACCTAATTTGTTCTCATTTATTAATTTCCTTATTTCCTTTCCTCACTGGGCTATTTTTCCCTGTGGGATCCCTTGGACTTATAGCATCTTGATTTTTAAACTAGGGTTGTAGCTTGGCTAGTAATAATAATAATAATGATAATAAAATATATTGAAGTAATAGTGACTTTTTAACGTAAACCTACACATACAAGAACTTATAAAGGAGGTTGGCCAGGGCACTAGCCACCCGTTGAGATACTACCACTAGAGAGTTATGAGGTCATTTGATTGGCCAGACAGTACTACATTGGATCCTTCTCTCTGG
Source organism: Palaemon carinicauda (assembly GCF_036898095.1). Taxonomy (NCBI): domain Eukaryota; kingdom Metazoa; phylum Arthropoda; class Malacostraca; order Decapoda; family Palaemonidae; genus Palaemon; species Palaemon carinicauda. The sequence goes on from NC_090752.1 coordinate 55,271,054, forward strand.
TTACGGTTCATTTTCTCTTTGCCTACACACACACACACACACACACACACACACACACACACACACACACACACACACACACACACACACACACACCGAATAGTCTGCCCTATTCTTTACACATCCTCTGTCCTCATACACCGGACAACACTGAGATTACCAAACAATTCTTCTCTCTTCACTGTAATTGTTTAGTGGCAACTTTTAACTTTATTAGGGTAGAAGAGACTCTTTAGCTATGGTAAGCAGCTCTTCTAGGAGGACACTCTAAAATCAAACCTTTGTTCTCTAATCTTGGATAGTTCCATAGCTTCTGTAGCATGGTCTTCCACTGTCTTTTGGGTTAGAGTTCTCTTGCTTGAGGGTACACTTGGGCACACTATTCTATCTTATTTCTCTTCCTCTTGGTTTATTAAAGCTTTTATAATTTATATAGGAGATATTTATTTTAATCTTTTTGCTCTTCTTAAAATATTTTATTTTTCAATATTAATCTTACCCGATGATCATGTAGCTGTCAACTCCGTTGCCCGACAGAAATCTACGGACGGGATACGCCAGCGATCGCTATACAAGAGGGGGGTGTACTCACCAGCGCCATCTGTGGTCAGGTACTCCAGTACTTCTTGTCAACACCACCTCAATTTTTCCTCTGTCGTGCCGCCGGCAAGACCTACATGGATACGCTGTTAATTTTGGAGTCTTTGTTCACGGTTTTGGTGAAGTATTTGCTCTAAAATTTAGCCTTCGCTGTACAGGAAGCTTTTCCCTTAGCTTAGATAGCTTTTGGAATTAAATTGATTTATTGGTTAACGATCTTTGCTTTACTTTGGAATTCCCCCTTGACTGTTCTCTAAATTCAAGATGTCCGACCACTCTCAAGCTCCTAAAATTAGGCGATGTAGTGTTAGGACTTGTAATAGGCGTCTTCCGAAGGCCTCTGTTGATCCTCACACCGTTTGTTCCGACTGTAGGGGAAAATCCTGTCAGTTGGAAGATCGATGTGGGGAATGTGCTGGGCTTTCGGAATTCGATTTTAATGAATTCCTCAAGTATACGACTAGGTTAGAGAGGGAGAGAGTTAGGAGGAGTTCTTCTCGCTCTTTGGTTTATTCCTCCCCCCATGATCCTCAACCTTTTCCTTCCCCTGTAGTGGTGACCCCCGAACCTACTACGAGTGCTCAGCCTGATATGTCGGATATGTTACGTGCCATTCAGGCTCTTGGTGATAAGGTGGAGTCTTTAGTGAGTGACCACAATCTTCTCTTGGCAGATGTCAAGGAACTTAAAGTGAAAAGTGCAGTGGGAAGTGTTAGTGCCAGTGCTGTGCCTAGTGTCAGTGTCAGTGTTGCGCATGAGGATACTTCTGTGCGTGCCAGTCGTCCTCCCAGTCCGGGACCTCTTGCAAGCTCCCAAGCCCAGGGGAGAAGCAACGTCGAAGGGCAAAAGGGTTCGGCAGGCCTTGATCGGCGCACAGTTGTATCCTCAGTGGTTGCGGGCGTATCTGATAGAGATCGTCACTTCCACTCCCAGACGATTGAGCCCTTAAATTCCTCGTCTGCGGAAGAAGTTTCCAGGAGGAAACGCTGGACCCAGGTCTCACGACCTCTTAAGCGTAAGGTCCCGTCCGAGCGAGTCCAACGGCCCAGGTGTAGCCACTGGGCCAGTTCGGACTCGCCGCAGTCATCTGATGACTGCACACCTCCTAAGAGAGGTAAAGCGGTGCCTCAACAGGCCTCTGCTCCAACTTCTGTTGATCCCAAGTGGTCTATGCTGCAGACTATGCAGTCTCAGCTTGCGGTTTTGATGCAGGAGTTTCAGGCAGAGAAGGTTAGCACACCTCCTCCTGCGAGCGCTCCTCCACCTCTGCGCAGTCCACCCTGCCAGACGTATGATGTTGAGGCTCCTCCTGCCTCCATGCGTGAGCTGCCGCATTGGGAGTTGCCAGGTACCAGCGCTATGCAGCAACCTCCTCTTTCCTTGAGGCAGGAGCCTCTTGCTATGCGGCAACCTCCTCAACCCTTGAGGCAGGAGCCTCTTGCTATGCGGCAACCTCCTCTACCCATGAGGCAGGAACCTCATGAGTTGCGGCAACCTCCTCTACCCATGAGGCAGCAACCTCATGCTATGCGGCAACCGCCTCAACCCTTGAGGCAAGAGCCTCTCTCTGCGCAGCTACCTCCTCAACCCTTGAGGCAGGCGCAACCCTTGAGGCAGGAACCTCATGCTATGAGGCAGCCTCCTCAACGCATGCAGCAGCCGCATTCTTCGCAGCATGAGCCTCTTCCCATTCAACATGAGCCGCATACCATGCAGCATGAACCTCATGCCTTACAGCATTCGCTTCTGACCACGCTTGCTCCTCAGACCACCGCAGAACCTCCTTCACCCCAGCCTCATGACTTTGTCATTGCCAGCCCTCAGCCTCTTCAGCAGAGGCATGATGATGGATCCGCAAGTGCGCATGCACCCGTTCTGCAGGATTCAGCCATTCAGCATGCCGCTATACCGTTACCTCTCGCTTCTCAACTCTCAGGCGATGAGGTTTCTGAGGATGAAGCTACTCGCCTGGATGATCCTTCTTCTGATGTGGAGGAACACAAGTCTTCGCCGCCTTCCTTAGACTTTCGTAAGGTCCTGGCTCTGTTCAGAGAGTTATACCCTGAACACTTCGTATCTGCAACCCCTCGTTCTCCTCCTTCCGAGTTTTCTCTAGGCATGCAGTCTATTACGTCTGCCTACACCAAGCTTGTCCTCGCCAGATCATCAAAGAGAGCTTTGAGGGTTTTAGGGGATTGGTTGCAGTCCAGGCAGCAACTGGGAAGGACATCTTTTGTGTTTCCTCCTCCTAAGCTGGCTTCTAAGTCGGGCGTCTGGTATGCCACGGGAGAGGAACCTGGCTTGGGGGTCCCTGCCTCTGCCCAGGCCGACTTCTCAAGTTTGGTTGACTCTCCCCGTAAGTCGGCTATGAGACGCTCGAAGGTCTGCTGGACTTTTTCTGATCTAGACCACTTGTTGAAGGGAGTCTTTCGCGCCTTCGAAATTTTTAATTTCCTCGATTGGTGCCTGGGGGCCTTAAGCAGGAAGACTGCCCCTTCTGACAAAGACTCGGCCATGCTGATCATGTCCTGTATGGACAGAGCAATTCGCGATGGTTCTGGCGAACTTGCCTCTATTTTTGTCTCAGGAGTCCTCAAGAAAAGGGAACATCTATGCTCCTACTTATCGACTGGCATCACCCCTTGCCAGAGGTCACAGTTGCTGTTTGCTCCTCTCTCCAAGTTCCTGTTTCCGGAGGAGCTAATCAAGGAGATGGCTGCGGCTCTTATCCAGAAAGATACGCATGACCTCATGGCCTCGTCAGCACGTAAGGCTAAAACCGTACCTTCCGTGCCGAGATCTTACCGCACCCCTGTGGCTGATACACCTGCTACCAGATTCATTCCGCCCTTTCGTGGCAGAGCCCCCAGTAGAGGAAGTTCCCGTGCAGACAGTCACTGGGGCAAGTCCAAGAAAGGTGCCAAGTCCACGAAAAGCAAGCTTTGACTTCCCTCCTCTCCAGACAGCTGTAGGAGCCAGACTCAAGACCTTCTGGCAAGCCTGGGAAAGAAGAGGTGCAGACGCTCAGTCTGTCAAGTGGCTAAGGGAGGGTTACAGAATTCCGTTCTGCCACAATCCCCCTCTGACCACATCTCCCATCAACCTCTCTCCCAACTACAAGGAGAAGGACAAGAGGCTAGCGTTACATCAAGAGGTGTCGCTCCTGTTACAGAAGGAGGCAGTGGTGATAGTCCGGGACCATCAATCCCCGGGCTTTTACAACCGTCTCTTCCTGGTGGCCAAGAAGACAGGAGGTTGGAGACCGGTGCTGGACGTCAGTGCGCTCAATGCTTATGTCACCAAGCAGACGTTCACAATGGAGACGACGAAGTCGGTCCTAGCAGCGGTCAGGCAGGAGGACTGGATGGTCTCGTTGGATCTGAAAGACGCCTACTTTCACGTTCCCATCCATCCAGACTCCCAACCTTTTCTGAGATTCGTCTTTGGAGAGGTTGTGTACCAGTTCCAAGCCCTGTGCTTTGGCCTAAGCACGGCACCTCTTGTGTTTACGCGACTGATGAGGAATATTGCGAAATTCCTTCACTTGGCAGACATCAGAGCCTCCCTTTATTTAGACGACTGGCTTTTAAGAGCCCCCACAAGTCGTCGCTGTCTGGAGAGTCTCAGATGGACTTTGGATTTGACCAAGGAACTGGGTCTCTTGGTCAATTTAGAGAAGTCCCAGCTCGTTCCTTCCCAAACCATCGTTTACCTGGGAATGGAGATTCAGAGTCGAGCTTTTCGGGCTTTTCCGTCGGCCCCAAGAATCAACCAAGCCCTAGAGTGCATCCTGAGCATGCTGAAGAAGAACCGATGCTCGGTGAGGCAGTGGATGAGTCTAACAGGGACTCTTTCATCGCTAGCCCTGTTCATCGAGTTAGGGAGACTCCACCTCCGCCCCCTTCAGTACCATCTAGCAGCTCACTGGAACAAGGATATGGCGCTCGAGACGGTCTCTATTCCTGTTTCCAAAGAGATGAGGGCTACTCTAACGTGGTGGAAGAACAGCATTCTTCTCAAGGAGGGTCTCTCATTAGCTGTTCAGACCCCCGACCTTCATCTCTACTCGGGCTGGGGCGCGACATTGGACGGACAGGAATGCTCGGGGACATGGAACCAGGAACAGGAAACGCTTCACATCAATTGCAAGGAGTTGTTGGCAGTTCATCTGGCCTTAATGAACTTCAAGTCCCTCCTGCTAAACAAGGTGGTGGAGGTGAACTCCGACAACACCACAGCCTTGGCGTACATCTCCAAGCAGGGAGGGACTCATTCGAGGAAGCTGTTCGAGATCGCAAGGGACCTCCTCATTTGGTCAAAAAGTCGAAAGCTCACGCTAGTAACGAGGTTCATTCAGGGCGATATGAATGTCTCGGCAGATCGCCTCAGCAGGAAGGGTCAAGTCATCCCCACAGAGTGGACCCTTCACAAGAACGTGTGCAACAGACTTTGGGCCCTGTGGGGTCAGCCAACTATAGATCTGTTCGCTACCTCGATGACCAAGAGGCTCCCATTGTACTGTTCCCCGATTCCAGACCCGGCAGCAGTTCACGTGGATGCTTTTCTGCTGGATTGGTCCCACCTCGACCTGTATGCATTCCCGCCGTTCAAGATCATCAACAGGGTTCTTCAGAAGTTCGTCTCTCACGAAGGGACACGGCTGACGTTGGTTGCTCCCCTTTGGCCTGCAAGAGAATGGTTCACAGAGGTACTGCAATGGCTGGTCGACGTTCCCAGGACTCTCCCTCTAAGAGTGGACCTTCTGCGTCAACCTCACGTAAAGAAGGTACACCCAAGCCTCCACGCTCTTCGTCTGACTGCCTTCAGACTATCGAAAGACTCTCTAGAGCTAGAGGCTTTTCGAAGGAGACAGCCAGAGCGATTGCCAGAGCAAGGAGGATATCCACTCGCAGAGTCTATCAATCTAAGTGGGAAGTCTTCCGAAGCTGGTGCAGAACCAATGCAGTTTCCTCTACCAGTACCACTGTAACCCAAGTTGCTGACTTCCTGTTACATCTTAGGAATGTTAGATCTCTATCAGCTCCTACGATCAAGGGGTACAGAAGTATGTTGGCAGCGGTTTTCCGCCACAGAGGCTTGGATCTTTCCTCCAACAAAGATCTGCAGGACATCCTTAGGTCTTTTGAGACCTCTAAAGAACGTCGGTTGTCCACTCCAGGCTGGAACCTAGACGTAGTCCTAAGGTTCCTTATGTCATCTAGATTTGAACCTCTAATGTCAGCCTCTTTCAAAGACCTCACTCTCAAAACTCTTTTCCTCGTCTGCCTTGCAACAGCCAAAAGAGTAAGTGAGGTTCACGCCTTCAGCAGGAACATAGGTTTCACATCTGAAACGGCTACATGTTCCTTACAGCTCGGTTTTTTGGCAAAAAATGAGCTTCCTTCACGTCCTTGGCCTAAATCGTTCGAAATACCTAGCCTTTCCAACATGGTGGGTAACGAACGGGAGAGAGTACTTTGCCCTGTCAGAGCTCTTAAGTACTATCTTAAAAGGTCAAAACCCTTGCGAGGACAATCAGAGGCCCTATGGTGTGCTATTAAGAAACCTTCGCTGCCTATGTCTAAGAACGCAGTTTCTTACTACATAAGGCTTCTGATTAGAGAAGCTCATTCTCATATGAAGGAAGAAGACCTTGCTTTGCTGAAGGTAAGGACACATGAAGTGAGAGCTGTGGCTACTTCAGTGGCCTTCAAACAGAACCGTTCTCTGCAGAGTATTATGGATGCAACCTATTGGAGAAGCAAGTCAGTGTTTGCATCATTCTATCTCAAAGATGTCCAGTCTCTTTACGAGAACTGCTACACCCTGGGACCATTCGTAGCAGCGAGTGCAGTAGTAGGTGAGGGCTCAGCCACTACATTCCCATAATCCCATAACCTTTTTAACCTTTCTCTTGAATGCTTTTATTGTTGTTTTGGGTTGTACGGTGGGCTAAGAAGCCTTCCGCATCCTAGTTGATTTGGCGGGTGGTCAATTCTTTCTTGAGAAGCGCCTAGGTTAGAGGTTGTGATGAGGTCCTTTAGTATGGGTTGCAGCCCTTTATACTTCAGCACCTAAGAGTTGTTCAGCCTCCTAAGAGGACCGCTGCGCTCAGTAAGGAAGACGTACTTATTAAAGGCAGAGTAATGGTTCAAGTCGACTTCCTTACCAGGTACTTATAATTTTATTTGTTATTTTGAATAACTGATAAAAATGAAATATGGGATACTTAGCTTCTTGATTAACATGTATACTGGTTCTCACCCACCCCCCTGGGTGTGAATCAGCTACATGATCATCGGGTAAGATTAATATTGAAAAATGTTATTTTTATTAGTAAAATAAATTTTTGAATATACTTACCCGATGATCATGATTTAATTGACCCACCCTTCCTCCCCATAGAGAACCAGTGGACCGAGGAAAAAATTGAGGTGGTGTTGACAAGAAGTACTGGAGTACCTGACCACAGATGGCGCTGGTGAGTACACCCCCCTCTTGTATAGCGATCGCTGGCGTATCCCGTCCGTAGATTTCTGTCGGGCAACGGAGTTGACAGCTACATGATCATCGGGTAAGTATATTCAAAAATTTATTTTACTAATAAAAATAACATTTTTCTTTGTTTCCTTTCCTCACTGAGCTATTTTCCCTGTTGGAGCCCCTGGGCTTATAGCATCCTGTTTGCAACAACCTTCCTTCAATTCCATATAACCTCATCACATTCCACATCGCTTCCCTATCAACTCTATCCTAAGCTTTCTGTAGATCCATAAATGCAACATACACTTCCATACATTTTTCTAAATATTTCCTGTATATCTGCCTAACTGCAAAAATCTGATCTGTACATCCCCTACCTCGCCTAAAACCACCCTGTACTTCTAAGATTGCATCGTCTGTTTATCATTAATCCGACTAATGAACACTCTACCATAAACTATTCCAACCACATTAAAAAAACTAATACCCCTAGAACTACAATACTCTTGCACATCTCCCTTATCTTTGTATAGCGGAACAATACACGCCTAATACAAGAATAAAAAAGATAAACGGGAATTACAGAAAAATATACTTTTCTTTCCTCGTATGATTGATTGTAATGCCTACCCTTTATGTACATATGTATTTATTTACTACATTTTTGTGTCATTGTGCAAGTAATGCTATAAATTGAAAAGCTGACTGAAAAGCTCTTATAATGAAATCAGTGATGATATACTCTATGTATCTGTCTACAGTAGCAGATAAATTGGGCTCTTCTGAGGTTGTTGTTTATTGCTTTGAATGGCCAAAAGACTATTATTAATGGTAACATATTGTAATGTTATTGATATTGTCGTAAAGAGTTTACACAGTGTACATATCCCTTTATGGGGTTAGAGGTGAAATGTAACCTAAAAATAAATAAACACTTGCATAATAATTAAAATCAGTCTTGTCAAGAAAAATTGTATTTTTATGTTGTCAGGATAAACAAAGAGTTCTCATGTTAAAATGCATGCCAAAATATTTAAAAATTGACATGCTTATTTTACATTAGTTGTATGTGGAGATTTTAAAAAAATTTTATTTCCATTTTAGGGTTCTAAGAGGTTCTTGGAAGATCATTTGGATGCCTCAGATTCTCCATTGCTGTCAGAGACCCACTTTACGCTGTGTTTAGATACCCTTGCCAATGGTAATACTCTTAGGCTGCATGTTTCCAAGAAACCGAAAGAAACCTCACCTGGACATAGCTTCTATCAGGTAGGTAATATCTTAGTCTTGATATGCATTAGTTATTTGTTTTGGTATCACGCTTGATTTGTGCGTTTTAAGTAATTCTGGAATGTTCATTATTTGTGTTGATGCTTGAGTTTCATGTACATTGCAGATACTTTAAGGGTATAGTATTATGAGCTTGTGCTTCCATACTTCGTTATACAGTACAGTAGTTGATTCTTTTTTGTGAGGGAGATTTGCACCGTCTCGCAGTGGTGCCCTTTTCGCTGGGAAAAGTTTCCTGAGTACTGATTGGTTGGACAAGATAATTCTAACCAATCAGATAGCAGGAAACTTTTCCGAGCTAAAAGGGTACCGCTGCGAGTCAGTGCAAATGCACCTTATTAAAAAAAATTGAGTATAGTTACCTACATAGAAGTGAGGGATCTAAAGGTAAAATTAGTTTTGTTTCACTTAAAGCTTTTTTTTTTTCTTGCACTATTGTCTTTTCCTTAGGAACCTTGTATATAATATTGTATCGCAAATTTCAAATCCTAATAATACAAACCCAAGTCTTTAGATAGGAATATGAGGGTTTGTATCTGTCTAGGAACAGAGTTTTTGTGATAATAATTAACTTTTTTATTCAAGGCTTTAGAGGAGTCTGGAAAGGCTTCTGGCGTTGAGGTTGAAATGGTACATCGAAAAATTAATCTTCAAGAGGATACGCAAGCTTGGGAGCACGAAAAGTATAGCATGCGTAGACTTCCAGCCTTCACACTGTCCAGACTCACGGTAGGATTATAAATGGATTCTTAGTAATTATTCATTATGAATTGGAAAGCAGATGACTTGCAAATACAAGTCTTATGTTTTATTCTAATTTGCTAATTCTGGAACCTGTACTTTGTAGGCTAATGTTCATACTTGGTTTGACTTTTTGCATTCACATGATGAAATTAGTGGCCTTCTCATTCCAGCCACAAATAGTTATCATACTTCAGAATTGTGTAGTCAGCCCAGCTCCCTGGAAAATGTTATTTGGAGACGATCATGCAGAAATTTTAAGCTTCTTTCAATAGCTGTTTCTGTAAACTATTTTTCCTTTTGGTTGTTCATTGTTTTTAAATTTGTTCATTACCTTGATATACTGTACATTTATATTGTACACATTTCTGGTCTTGATGGAAATCAGCTTAGGCAAACATTATGCTTTACCCTTTCTTAGTCTATCTAAAGTATGCCTTCAAATTCACAAATGGGTACATAATTTGATGGTACATAAATCATTTACATTATGCCAAAAATTAGGTTCTCAAACAAAATTTTGTTACTCCAAGCTCTTGAACCTGTTGTGCCAGTGCTAAGGCCTACCCCCTTATTGCAATGTCAGTTCAAGTATGCTTAGATATCATTACTGGTAGCATTATTTTATTCTAATTTGGTACAGTTGAGATATATCAGAATTACCAGCATATAATGTGGTGTGAGGAAAGTCAATTGGCAATTACTTGGTACAATACAAACCTGCAGTTTAATTTTTTTTTTGGTCACATACAAACACTTGGCATGATGAGAGTAATTTCTTTTATTTTTCTAAAGTGTTTTCATTAGATATATTTGAAAGATTTTCTAGCAATATATCAGGACAATATTTTCTTGGAACATAGGTTTGAGAATGAACCTTCATGTATATTTGTACCTTTATATTTTACATAAAGTACTTAAATTTCAAGGTGCTTGGGCAAACCTCAGGTAATGATATATAATAGTAAATTGAATTGGTTAGTCATCATTCTATTTTGTATTCCATAGATATACATGTAACATGATCCTGGCAATAACCACAAAATTGATTATACTGTAATATGTACAGCATCAAAAATAGTTCTAATAATGCTTGATTTTTATTTCTCTAATATTTCAAGTTACATCGATTTTTACTCTTAACATTTCACTACCATATCAACTGAGATTTTTTAAGCAAATCATTTGGGTATGACTAGAATGATAAGAACTTTTGAAAACAATATTCTTATCTGTTAATACTCTACAAATAAGGAAATTTCCAGGCTAATATTCTAAAGAAAAACCACATTTACAAATTAATTATTCATAGTGCAAGTGGACAAACATTAATATCTTTTTAGAAGTAAATAAACAAAACTTGTATTGACAACAGAATTCCTCCTTATATGTATAGGGTCCCAAGACTGGGGAGAGAGGAAGCATCCTTGACACAAGGGAGTCTGTCGATGTAGATTTATTGACTCGAAACACAGAAGTGGTTGTCAATGCCCTCCTCCGTCACATCTACAACACTTCCATAGACGGCATCCTAGACAATGGTTTGGTAAGTTTTGCGGTTCTGGTCAATTGGTACTTTTGAGTAGTTTCACAGGAGGATTTTTACCATTTTGAGTTGTAAGTTTATTTTTTTTTTTTTTACTGTATCATTGTTACGATAAGGAAACTTGTTGTCTTGGTCAATAGAGGTCTCGTATGGCTTTTATATTATTATTATTACTATTACTTGTTAAGCTACAACTGTAGTTGGAAAAGCAGGATGCTATAAGTATAAGAAAATATTGAAGAAAAATATGCTAATATACTGTATATGACTGTCATAGGTGATAAAGTTTTTTTTTTTAATACATAGGTCATTGAACACAAAGATCATAGAAATACATTTTTGAGTTCTCAAGATAGAAAGCTAAAGATGTCCTCATCATAACTCAAGGTTACAATAATTTTCTATTTTAGTGTTTTTAGAAAAGTAAACTATTGATCATATTGTACATCTGATGAAGTTACTATGTCCAACAGTTTTCATGAAAAATTAACCCAATTCACTTATTTAATTTATTTGTGAAAGATAAAATGACTGTCCCCAGAGAAGCTATGCATCCCTAAAGAATTGTCAAAATCTGCATAAAGCACATGAAAGTTCTTTAGTTTATAGGCAACGTTGATTAAAAGTTGATTAAAAATTGTTGCAGCCATGTACAAAAAAAAGCTTGGAATTTAAAATGCTTTGTGAAAACTTCCAAACAGTCGAACCTATGTGATGTCTGCTAATTATGAACTTGGAATACACAGATGATAGAAGTTCTTAGAGTTTGCTTGTTGTAGTACACAGTGGGCAAATATTGTAAAAAGAACAGTACAATACTGTATTACTGAATTATAGACTTTCTCCATTTTTACTAACTTTTATCATAATAATTTTTCCAAACGTTACTTAAAAAGTGAATGGTTTGGTCAATATTTTGACTTTTAATGAATCTACAATTTATTATGAAATTTAGAGAAACAAAAGATGATATTGTACCAATTTTTGGAAATTAAAAGAAATTGAATACTTCATTTTAGATTAGAATATTTGAAATTTGGAACTTTGGCAAGCAATCCACCTTTGCTTTTTTATAATTTTTACTTGAATTTTCTTCCTGTAACTTACAGGCTGTTAATCGAGATAGTGTGGGCTCTTGGATAGAAATGATTTCTTCCCAACCGCGATCACCACAACTCTTGGCTGGGAAGAACAACCCTCTAGTCAATACACTTCATCAGGTTCTGATGAGGTTAGTCTCCTTATGTATTTCATAGTATTGAATTATTTGATTGTGGGTTATCACTGTCATCATCATTGTTTACAGGTCACATTTTTTCTTTACTTGGTTAGAGAGATTTTGATTCCACTCACTCTAGAATAATTTGTGCTATGCCTGGATCCCTTTTGGCCTTTGGTCATAAGAAATTAGTTTTTTGATAAAAGGAAGCCCATGGGAAATAGAAAAGTAAGATTTTTAAATGAATGGTATATATTGTATACCCAAATTTGTTTATTTATATTTTTTTATTCTTGGTGACAAGTTTACCATGTTGTTACATACAATTTGTCAATCCTTATAAGGTGTAATGTTGTGAACTTCATGACTACGCATATCCTCAAGTTGTTTATTCCGCCAACAGATACACCAGTGAGGCCCGCGTGACTTTTGTTAAAGCTGATAAGAGGGATCCTGAGTGGGCCTTCTACGATGTGACTCAATCCGTTATGGCAGCGTATGCCGTGAAACCAGCAGCCTTTGATTTTCTTCTCACTCTCGCCATTCTTAGCTACTTAGGTGTTATTTACATGTTCCTCCAGGTGAGTCATAAGGAATAAATGCATTTACACCATTCTTTTCAATTATATTTATTGACATAATTGCATCTTGATTATTTAAATGAATGATAGAATACAGTAATGTCTGTATATTTATACCTAGTTTCCTATTCAGTTTTCTATTTTTACTCTTGGATTTTTAAGTTTTCAACTATAAAATTTATTTTTTTTATTTTTTTTCTATGTAAATATTGTGTCGGACTACTTAATGGTACTTGGGAAATCTCCAGTGGTCTCACAGCAGCAGAAAACATGACTTTTATTGGTCAAAGGAGTTTCAATATATCAAATATTTCTGAAAAACATCCTGAAAGGTTGAGGAGAAATTTGACATGGCAATGTTAACCCCGATATTTTTGTTTCGATCCTATTTGGACATATCGATTGCTTCTGATAAGAGGAAGAAAACAGGAAATTTGTTTCACAACAAAACTATAATCTGTAATAGTCATATTCATAGTATTTACAGCCCTACTGTTGTCACTTCATTTTCAATTTTGAAAAACAAAGATGGTCAGCTGGCTGGCTTCAGATTAACTTTAAAAGCTTATAGTTCCACGCCTATAGGTTAATTCCAACAAGGAGATAGAGGTCATCTTTTCAGACCTAGAAAGAGTGACTTCCATTAAAATCTGGTATCAAATTCCTTTGTTCGAGACAAGCTCCTACTCTCCTTAATGCGACCAGACTTCAGAAAGCACATTTATATCTCCAGACTTTTGATAGGTTTGATTGATGATCCTCAAGGTGTTAAAGGACCATTTGTTCCAACACGAAGTACTTACCTCGAACTACTTTCTTAGGAGCATCTGGGATCTCCTCCCATCCAACCAGAATTTTGTGTAGTTTACCCTACTCCCGTTTTCTATGCGGGGCATTCTCTGGCGGAGTGATACGCGCCCAGAGACGACCCGGTATCAGAGAGCATGCTTGCTCAGGTCTCGCTCTCCTGTAAGTTTTTGGTCGTGTCGGCGTTAACACCCCGACGCTCTCTCTTAACCCAATGCGACCCTTTGTGTCTCATGTGGTCCCTTTGTGTGCTTCCCTATCCTTTCCCTCTGTGTTCCTGTGTCTCGCGGTGTATTACTAGTGCGTTATGGAGCATCCCCGTCGTTGCCCTGGGCCTCTGGCCGGCAAATCGTGTGGCGCTTTCCTCTCTAAGCCCGAAGTTGACCCGCACTCCTTGTGTTCGTCTTGTAGGGGCAGTGTGTGTTCCCCTACAGCCACGTGTCCGGAGTGCGAGTCCTGGAATGAAGTGCAGTGGGTGCGATACGACACTAAAAAGAAGAAGGCCTCTCGACGGTCCCCTAGGAAGTCCAGCGTCTCTTCGCCCCTCGCTTCGCCCGGCGTCCCGTCGGACAGTCTCTCTCTGCCGTCTTACCAACAGCTAACCATTGAAGTGCTCTTATGCCCCAAGACTTTTTGCATCCAACTATAAAGCAACCCTCTGGTTACCTCGGAAAGTCTTCGCCACTTCTGTGATTGGTGTCGTAGGAGGAACACTTCTCCACTCGAAGCCTCTGATCCACTATTGGCAGATTTTCTTGTGTACCTGCAGGATGAGAAAGTGACTAGATGAATTGAGATAAGACTTGGGAAGTGCCTTGATAAATCATTGTTAAAAGAATGACCTCCTAACACTTGTCTTTTTGCCTCATATCAGTTTACAAAAAATGTGAGGTAAGACATATGACTTGCCCTTGTATACATAGTTCATATGTGGACTATCTCCCATCTGAACATTTGGTAATTGGTTATTTCGCAAATATACAAGTGATTTGTTTGTATAAAGTGTTATGACATATGACAGTGATTATTGAAAACATTTTGACAAGACTGAATAGTTGAAGTGTAAAAGAGTACAATATTTATACTGGTTCATTAAAACTAGATGGAGTTCCTTAAGAAATGGTCTAAACAGCATCATTTTCCACTTGTCAATTACCATTAGAAATTAATGTTTTGTATCTATAGAGATAACTGTGCTGTATTTTATTCAGCATAAAATTTACATCATTCTACATGTATCCTGTCATAATGTAATTAAGATTTCAATTCTTTAGAATAACAATATATTTATAGTTTATAGATACCAAATTAAAGAAAACTGATGAAGTTTAAATAAAGGGGAGAGACCAATTAATGCTATAAGATTTTTAGGATTAACTTGGGATCCTGGTTTTGGTAGCAAAGCTCATATGGCAAATTTAAAGGGTAAATGTGATAATAGATGTATAATTATTCCTTGAGAAATTTGTTACTGGCAGGTCAACCATAATGTGTTTGTATAAGACATCACTTTTTGACCAATAGTAGGTAATAAATTTCAAACACAGGGTTCTGCCACAAAGTCAGATCTTTAATAAAGGTGGCTGCATATGCACTGGAGCGTTTTGCTTTTCTTTAAGCAACTCCATACAGATTAAAAGCAGTGAACTATAATTCTAGGGCTGAGTACAAGAAGGGCCAATGTCAAAAAATGGCCGATTGAAGATAAGACCATCATTAAACTAAAAATTTATCTCTGTATCAGTACTATAAGGGCTAATGTCGTCCGTGGGTTCACGGAGCTACACTAAGCACTCTATTCTAGCCAAAGTCAAGTAACAAATGAAAATATTCATGCTAGAAAGGCCAATGTCGCGACTGGCCCTTGTTACATTCATTTATTACAACCATTGAGTGCCACGTGGGAGGCCAATGTCAACTTCAGCCTCTCTTGCACCCAACGATTTTAATAATTTATATGCGTACATAACTTCATAAATCGTTTCTGTTACTAATGTTGTTGCAAGCAATTACTATTTATTTAATATCAAAATCAGTAGTAATGTGTATGATATCAGTGAATGTATGTTAGAGTACATCAGACATTCTCTAGATGCAACATGAATAAACCTGCTAGCCACAGTCGCAAAAAGAAGAAAGCGAGAGGAGAAGAACATGTTTCCACAACAGGAAAATTGAATAAAGCTTAACCTATGAGAAGTCCATGCCGAGAAAGCTGTCGGAGAAGGTGCTATGAGAAGTTTAAAGAAGAGGATCGGAGGATGCTATACCAGGATTATAGAAATGCGACACCAGAAGAACAAAATCAAATCCTTTGTGGTTTGATTATTGAAGAAAACAAGAAAAGTCAGCGGTTGCGAGGCAGCAAAGGTGAAAGCCGAAGAAGATTTTCAAGGCACCACTCTCTTAAAGAAGCAATACCTGAAAAGGAATTATGCCAAAAGATGTTTTTATCTACTATTGGTAGGAGGTGTATGTTGCGTTTATGGATCTGGAGAAAGCATATGATAGAGTTGATAGGGAAGCAATGTGGAATGTGATGAGGTTATATGGAGTTGGAAGGTTGTTGCAAGCAGTGAAA
This sequence comes from Palaemon carinicauda, assembly GCF_036898095.1. Taxonomy (NCBI): domain Eukaryota; kingdom Metazoa; phylum Arthropoda; class Malacostraca; order Decapoda; family Palaemonidae; genus Palaemon; species Palaemon carinicauda. Next base: position 55,286,902 of record NC_090752.1, read on the forward strand.
AGTTTCTACACAGGTAGTAAAGCATGTGTTAGAATAGGAAATGAGGTGAGCGATTGGTTTCCGGTGAGAGTGGGGCTGAGACAGGGATGTGTGATGTCGCCGTGGTTGTTTAACTTGTATGTTGATGGAGTGGTGAGAGAGGTGAATGCTAGAGTGCTTGGACGAGGATTAAAACTGGTAGGCGAGAATGATCATGAATGGGAGGTAAATCAGTTGTTGTTTGCGGATGATACTGTACTGGTAGCAGACACAGAAGAGAAGCTTGACCGACTAGTGACAGAATTTGGAAGGGTGTGTGAGAGAAGGAAGTTGAGAGTTAATGTGGGTAAGAGTAAGGTTATGAGATGTACGAGAAGGGAAGGTGGTGCAAGGTTGAATGTCATGTTGAATGGAGAGTTACTTGAGGAGGTGGATCAGTTTAAGTACTTGGGGTCTGTTGTTGCAGCAAATGGTGGAGTGGAAGCAGATGTACGTCAGAGAGTGAATGAAGGTTGCAAAGTGTTGGGGGCAGTTAAGGGAGTAGTAAAAAATAGAGGATTGGGCATGAATGTAGAGAGAGTTCTATATGAGAAAGTGATTGTACCAACTGTGATGTATGGATCGGAGTTGTGGGGAATGAAAGTGATGGAGAGACAGAAATTGAATGTGTTTGAGATGAAGTGTCTGAGGAGTATGGCTGGTGTATCTCGAGTTGATAGGGTTAGGAACGAAGTGGTGAGGGTGAGAACGGGTGTAAGAAATGAGTTAGCGGCTAGAGTGGATATGAATGTGTTGAGGTGGTTTGGCCATGTTGAGAGAATGGAAAATGGGTGTCTGCTAAAGAAGGTGATGAATGCAAGAGTTGATGGGAGAAGTACAAGAGGAAGGCCAAGGTTTGGGTGGATGGATGGTGTGAAGAAAGCTCTGGGTGATAGGAGGATAGATGTGAGAGAGGCAAGAGAGCGTGCTAGAAATAGGAATGAATGGCGAGCGATTGTGACGCAGTTCCGGTAGGCCCTGCTGCTTCCTCCGGTGCCTTAGATGACCGCGGAGGTAGCAGCAGTAGGGGACTCAGCAGTATGAAGCTTCATCTGTGGTGGAAATGTGGGAGGTTGGGCTGTGGCACCCTAGCAGTACCAGCTGAACTCGGCTGAGTCCCTGGTTAGGCTGGAGGAACGTAGAGAGTAGAGGTCCCCTTTTTGTTTTGTTTCTTGTTGTTGTCGGCTACCCCCCAAAATTGGGGGAAGTGCCTTTGGTATATGTATGTATGTATTGGTATTACGCTCAAAAGAGCTAGGATTGTTTCTGAGAAGATGCCACAGTCTGAAAGTGTCACTGTAACACCAGATGGAAGAGGAAAACATGGTAAACAGAAGAAAATATCCCCCAAATCTGTAGAGATGATTAAGAAGCATATCAACCAGTTTCCGGCCTGGAAAAGTCATTATGCTAGAGCAGACTCAGAAAGAAAATATTTGAATCCAGATCTCACTATAGCTCAGATGTATCGATTGTACCAAAAATACTGCCTTGAAAACAATTTACCAACAGATAAAGAATCAATGTACAGAAAATTCTTCAATGGAGAGTTCAATCTGTCCTTCCATCACCCATCCCAGGACACTTGTGAAAAATGTGATACTTTTGAGGCATCCCTAATGACTGCTAATGAGGATGGAAAAAACTGCATTGTATGAGGATGGAAAAAACTGCATTGTATGAGGATGGAAAAAACTGCATTGTAGAAGAGAAATCAAAACACCATGAACTAGCAGAGATGGCTTACAATGAAAAAAGAGCTGATAAAGAGTTTGCTTTTAAAAACAAAGGAATTGTTACTGCATCCTTTGGCCTCCATAAAATACTGCCTTGCCCAATGTTGCAGACAGGAATAGTTTACTACAAGAGACAACTTGTTGCTTTTTATAACAACCATTTTTGAAACAAGTGGAAAATAAAGCACACTGCATGATGTGGGATGAAACAATTGCAAAAAGAAGTGGCCAAGAAATAGGTTCATGTATAATGAAATGGTTGAATGGCCTCTCAGATGACATTAAGGACATTCGACTATATAGTGACTCTTGTGGTGGTCAAAATTTGAACCATTTATTTGCAGCCATGCTTATGAATGTTTCCAGGAATAAGGGAATAAGAATAATGCATTCTTTCTTAGAATCTTGCCATACACACATGGAAACAGACATAGTACATGCTTTGATAGAAAAATATAGAAAATCAGTTACAAACATTGAGGTGCCACGGGACTGGAGCGTAACAATCAGAGTAATCCTTACAAAAAATAAGTTACAAGTGACTGAAATGCAAACAGAAGATTTCAATAATTTTAAAAGCTTGTATATGTCTGCTGTCCCCCTGGTGAGTCGCCATAAAGATAATAATGGACAACAAGTAAATTGGATGAAAATTAAGAAGAGGGAATACAATCAAAATTAAATTGGCCAGATTATGTGCTTGACTTCCTTTTTCCCAAATGCAGCGGATTTAAGAAGAAAGGAAAAAGGAAGATCACCCATTTAGAATCTCCCACAGCTTGAAGAGGGACCAAGGCAAATTCCACCCAAAAAGTTGAAGAACTTGATGGATCTCCTTCCGCTTATTCCTACAGGAAGCAGACATTTTTACAGAAGCCTGCAGGCAGCAGAAGATGCTTCAGATGATATTTATATAGATGATGAACTCAATGTGTGAATGTTATGGCTGATGACACAATTACTATGGATCATTACTTTTCTATTGGAACTCAACATGTCAAAAATTAATCAGATTTTTTTTTTTCATTCATTTTTATTAATATACTCGTGTTTGTAAATTAATCACTCTTGTTTTTCCCTTTTCTTTAGCCTTTGATTCAGGATGTTACTCAACATGCCAAAATGTATCAATTTTTGTTTAGTGAATTTGATTAATCTACTCGTGTTTGTAAATTAATCAATGTAATTTTTTTTTTTTTTACTTTCCTTCAGTCATTGATTTAGGATGTCTTTTTTTTTCATTCTAAGCAAAAATTTTACAGATATTGTAATATATAATAGCTACTAGAAGGATATAGATTAACTTCAAAAGGTTTAAAATACTTTTCTCTAATAATGCAAAATTCTGTTTACACAATTTGCAGGAAATAAAATTTTCAAAGTTTAGTTTAATATATTTTTTTTCTTAAAAATGAAAAGCAATAATGCAATGCCTTGGTCAGTAAATAATATTTTAAAAGATGACCTGTCTCAAAATAGAAAGAGCTATCGTTAGTTGTACTTGCCTGATTTTTAAGAAAGGAAGCAATCTTTCAAATGCGTTTTTCTCAAAACATGATTTTATGACATTGGCCCTTCTTGTACTCAGCCCTAGAATTGTCCTTAGACTATAATCTTGTAACTTCTAAATTTTTGAAAGTTGCAAGCAATTGACTTGAACCAGAAAACTATTTCATCTAGGAGATACTAACTAAAGTACTTTTTCTCTTATTTCCCTTGAATCGTTTAACTAAATGTGGCTTAAATGTTAAGTAAATGAATACCTCCAGTATGATGTACAGTATAGAGAACTTTACTGTATATCATTATTATTATTACCAGCCAGGCTACATCCGTAGTTCGAAAAGCAGGATGTTACAAGGTAAAGCAGCAGCCAGTTGAGGGAAGTAAATAGCAGTATAACAAATAACTTATGAGAATTAATTAATATAAACGTGAATGAAATATTTTAAAATCAGTAACAACATTGAAAGGGATTTTGACGTAGGAAAAATCTATTTTTGGGCTCGAGCCATGTCGTCCTGATGGAAGTTCCTTCTGACGACTTCTACAGTATAAAATTTCTGCTATTGATATTACAAGAGAATTACCGTATAATCACGGACGTATCCTAAGATATCTTCACCCCAAACAGACCTTACCCAATCTAATCCACTAAGGGGAAGGATAAGTAAGGAGCCGTTACACATCCTATGACCTTCCAGTGCCCCTATACGTTCCTGCTTCTCATTCCTTTGAACGCAGCTGGCGGCTACAGTGCGGTTGATTCCTTAATAAACTCTGAAAGAATTGTCAATCTGTTCAACAGAAAAACATTAGCAACATGTTTCAACTTCTGAAGTTAAACCGACTGCTACGTTGCCAGATTTGGAAGATCATTCAATAATCTGGTTACAATTAGAATAAAACTTCTAGAATACTGTGTAGCATTAACCCTTAAGATGGAGAAGTCAAGATTATTAGATTTTATTGCATACTTGTTACTATGTACAAGACGGTACAGTCTAAGATCTGAATGCAGATGAGGGTCAGATTTAAGAAAAATCTTATGCAACATGCATAAAGAAGTAACTGAACAATGGTGCCAGACCTTAATATATTAATTAGGGATAAGAAATTTTATAAGTTTTTGTCCAACAAATGAAGATGAAAGTTAGCAACTGAACACCAGACAGGAGTACAATTTTCAAAGTATGACACTGAAAGAATTGAAATACTGTAATGAAAGATTTTAAAAATTTCTTCAGAATAGATTAATCACCCAAAATCTTAACTCTAAAAATGCCAATTTTTGGTGCAAATGAATTAGAAAGGGAGCATATGTTTTTCTAATTAGTAAATTTGCAATTATGAATCTCGCCAGAAATTTTAAATAAGTTTCATAATAAGAGGGATTGGCAATGATAAGAATAGGATGTTGAGGAGCCATTGTCCTCGACATTGCAATCATAAAATGGTTCAACTTCATCCCCCCCCCATAATTTGCACCATGCACTAATTTTAGCGCTATCTATTAAGGATTCAGCAACAATAGGTCTATTTTCAGGAGATGGAATTAATGCAAAAGAGTAGCATCATCTGCAACAAGCTTGTTTTATAGGCCAACCCACATGTGTATATTGTATGAAAAGTAATGGGGCGAGAACACCATACTGAGGAACATGAGATATTGCATTCCTATAGTCAGCATAATAGTCACTATGCTGTCTATCAACTACAATGCAATGTATCACTGAGAAAATTCAATAATGATGCTAAGAAAAGACCCCCCCACCTATCTGTTCAAGTTTGAAAACTAGGAGCTCGTGATTAACACAGTCAAAAGCAACATTAAAATCACTGCAATCATAAAACCTTCTGACAACAATCAAGGTTTTTTGTACAGTATTGGAGATTGTAAGAAGGGCATCACATGCTGCAAGGCTTTTCATGTCCAACTGCAAAGCAACTCTACGTACATCTGAAAGTCTTCGACAGCTGTTGACCAAGCAAAGTGGGCACTCCTCTGTGATTGGTGTCATAAGAGGAAGACTTCTCCCCTCAAAGCCTTTGTTACACTAGTTGCAGATTTTCTTGTCTACCTCCTGTATGAGAAACTCGCCTCGGGATTGTCGGTTTAAGGCTATCGTTCAGTCTTGAGACACTTTCTCAAATTAAAAGGAGTAGATTCCTCTTCCTTGTGGGAATTATCAACTCTGACACAGAGCTTTGAACAAGCCTGGCCCCCTTGGGAAATCAGACCCTCAGCATAGAATGTGACCAGTTAAGTCACTTAGGAAGGCTCCATACAAACCATTGAGGTGAACCTCAGACAGGGACCTCACCCTTAAAACAGTATTCTTGCCAGCTTTAGCTCTTACCAAATGATTGGGAGAGCTATGCTGTCTTATCATACTTGGGGTCACATTCTGTTTGCTGGAGGCAGATCTCGTTCGTTCCCGAATTTATGGCAAAACCCCAGAACCCATCAATCAGAGACCAAGTTTGATTCCTTTTAAAATTTGTCACTAAGGGTGGCAACCAAGAATCCTGACGGCCTGCTTCTATGTCCTGTGAGAGCAGCGAGGCTTTATATTGCGTGATGAGATCATGTCAACTCCACTTATTTAATCTCTTTGTAAGTATGGGGGTTATATTGAAACAGTGAAAAGTTTCTACAAAGGTAGTAAAGTGTGTGTTAGGATAGGAAATGAAGTGAAAGATTGGTTTCCAGTGAGAGTGGGGCTGAGATAGGGATGTGTGATGCTGCCATGGTTGTTTAACTTGTATGTTGATGGAGTGGTGAGAGAGGTGAATGCTCGAGTGCTTGGACGAGGATTGAAACTAATAGACGAGAATAATCATGAATGGGAAGTAAATCAGTTGTTGTTTGTGGATGATACTGTACTGATTCTGCAACCAGAAGAGAAGCTTGGCTGATTAGTGACAGAATTTGGAAGGGTTTGTGAGAGAAGGAAGTTGAGAGTTAATGTGGGTAAGAGTAAGGTTATGAGATGCATGAGAAGGTAAGGTGGTGGGAGGTTGAATATCATGTAGAATGGAGAGTTACTTAAAGTAGATCGGTTTAAGTAATCGGGGTCGTGTTGCAGCAAATGGTGGAGTGGAAGCAGATGTACATCAGAGAGTGAATGAACGATGCAAAATGTTGGGGGCATTGAAGGGGGGGGGGGGGGGGGGGGGTTTAAGAATAGAGGGTTAGGCATGAAGGTAGAGTTCTGTATGAGAAAATGATTGTACCAACTATGATACATAGATCGGATTTGTGGGGAATGAAAGTGACGGAGAGACAGAAATTGAATGTGTTTGATATGAAGTGTCTGAGGAGCATGGCTGGTGTATCTCAAGTAGAACAAAGTAATGAGGGTGAGGACGGGTGTAAGGAATGATTTAGCAGCTAGAGTGGATATGAATGTGTTGAAGTGGTTTGGCAATGTTGAGGGAATGGAAAATGGCTGTCTGCTAAAGAAGGGGGTTGAATGCAAGAGTTGATGGAAGAAGTACAAGAGGAGGGCCAAGGTTTGGGTGGATGGATGGAGTGAAGAAAGCTCTGGGTGATAGGAGGATAGATGTGAGAGAGGCAAGAGAGTGTGCTAGAAATAGGAATGAATGGCAAGCGAATGTGACGCAGTTCCGGTAGGCCCTGCTGCTTCCTCCGGTCGCCTTGGATGACTGCGAAGGTAGCAGCAGTAGGGGATTCAGCTTATAAAGCTTCATCTGTGGTGAATAACGGGGGAGGGTGGGCTGTGGTTTCGTAGCAGTACCACCCAAACTCGGTTGAGTCCTTCTTCAGACTGGGAGGAGCGTAGAGAGGAAAGGTCCCACCCCTTTTTTTTTTTATTTGTTTGATGTCTGCTACCCCCCCAAAATTGGGGTAAGTGCCTTGGTATATAGATAGAAGTATGGAGAGAAAATCTTCTAAAATGCAATCTCCTGGTTTTGTAAATCCATCAGCAGAGGGTTGTATGTCCATCCTCGGCCCTTCCTATGGCTCTTGAAGTCAGAGGGGGATCAGTACCACTTTGGCCTTCAAGAAGAACTATTTAGTTTGCCTAAGTGTTTTAGGCAGGTATCTAGAAGAGGCAGACCACATTTAAGGCACAGTATCTCTGGGATTGTGCCCACAGGTTCCTGGATAAGTTGCCCAGCAAGTGGTCTAGTGAGCCTTGCTCCTGTTAGGACAAAAAGCATTGTGTTTAAGATAGCACATGCATTATAAGTTTAAGGTATAAGTAAGAATGTCCGTCCTTTTCCTCTCCTGGGATCAGCCTCTGTGATGCTATGAAGCTGGAATGGACACAGATACAGGTGACCACAATATTGACAGAAACTTATTTTACTGGTACAGTGAAAGTGTAGCATCCCCTAACTTGTTAAGGAGGGGGGGGGGGGGGGACAGTTAAAGCAAAGACAATAATTATAATGGTTCTTAGCAGAAACATTGTACCCACTGAAGATAGGTTCGCGTATGAAAGACTTCCAGGGCCGTGATGCAGTATGTTATTCAACCCCTCTGGGTCATAGGGTGCAAGGATCCATTTCTCTGCTCTCCTTTTTAGACTTAGGATAGCAGTAACAGGTTGCTAGCCAGCCAGTTGGGTGAGCTGGACTTTCTCCCTCCTAAGGATGACTCCCCTACTAAAGGACGAGAGTTTGTATTCGTGCAGAAAGAAATCACAAATTATAACAGTAATTTCTATTTTTCCTAGCTATACAAACTCAAGTCAGTTAGGTTTCACATCTTGCCGCATACATCCCACAATTTCCAGGCAAAATCAAAATGAAGGTTCTGTGCGCTGACAGACCCCTACGACTAGTGGCTGCCAGAACCTCTATGATTCTTCATTGGCCATATCCAGCTTTTGCCAGAATCTTGTGTACAATGTTAGGATTTACTGCAGCATCTCCAGATAGAAAAACCTTTTATCTCCTAATTTGACCTGATTTCATTCTAAATTCTTCTATAAATTTAAACTTCTGTATGTTATTAAAGAAGTCAACATTGATGGTTCCATCAGTGATTCTATAGGTTTTTCTAGAAAGTCAAAGCTCCTGAAGTGGCTTCATATGAAACTGGTATAAAGGTTTTACTATGCCAGAACACTGCTCATGTAAGCATTAAAAGAAATGAAGATTTAGAAAAAGGACCCAAGTCTGCAACAAATATGATTACATCAAACCTAGAAATTCTAATAAACTCCAATATGTAACTAAACTGAAATTTATTATAAAAAAAGATGGCTAATTAAAGTAGATTTAACCTACAACTGAAGATTTCTTTTTTATGCCATTTAAGAATTGTCCCAATCAGTCAATAATCTATCATGTGAATATCCAAATTCCAGTGAATGGTGAGCAATGGACACAATCTTTAACAAAATCCTCAACGTTTTTTTGTTAAGCCATTTCCTAAGGTTTAATGATATGAATATTTGAAATTTGAATAATTGTGGGGACATCTTGATGAAGGGGCAACTCATTACATTCTTTTCATTAACCGCTAGATTGTTTTATTACTCTACTGGGGATATATATCTTTTGAAAGGAAGAATACAAATCTTTTTCATAAATTTTTTGGTGTAAACTTTCATAAAATTAGCTACTGGAGAAGTTGGAACATGAACATCTGGCGATGTTCATAGAAATAGATTTTATCATAATTTTTTTTTACCACTATAGTTTGGTCAATGGATTTTATATAACCTTTAGTGTTTCAAAAGACATTTGTTGTTTTCAGATACCTTATCCAGAGAATTCAAGGTGGTGAAATTGCTTTCTCAATTTTGTATGCATATGAAAGAGGAACCCGAGATAAGTGAAATTGTGAGAAAGCTAGGTTGTGTTTCCAATACAGTACAAGATTAATTAATCCGACTATTTTCGAAGGCACTTTAAGTGTGTATAATATGAGAAAATGATTGATTGTGTTTTTGAATGCAAGTTATAATTTATTTTTTCTATTTCAGTACTTCCCCATGGTCTATGCATTTATGGCTCGTCTTACTACCCCTCAGAAAGTGAAGTCTCATTGAGGTTTGATTGCTTTGCAGCGCAGCACAATCTTTTGCGAGCCTCGTCTCGTTATGCAAGAACTGTGATTTGGGTGTATTTTGTGGTTTTGTTATGTTTGGCTTTGAAGAATATTAGTAGAAGCCAACTTAATATTTGCAGTAGTACTGTACTGTAATTATGTTTTGCAGATATGAATGCAAATGCTGTTGGTGGTTATATGTAGTTAATTTTGAGAGCTCTTTAATGAAGAAACCAGTGCTTTTTAAGCATAGTAAAATGATGAAAAACGTTTTGTTTCTAGTCATTTTTTTTTCTTTTTTCTTTTAATTGAACCCTTAGAGAACTTATTTTTTTTCTATTTTTGTTTGGTTCAGACTTACTCAGACTTTCTGAAGACTTCACCCAGGGGATTGAGGTTTACTAATTACTTTAAAAAGAACAAATTGATTTCATACGAATGGTACTTTGAAAACTTTCTGTACTAAGTTTCAAGCCAACAAGATTTTCATGCTTCCAATGCTGATGAAACTCACACCAAGTGAGAAAGGCATACGTGTGTTCTGAGGATGTAATATTATAGACCAAGAAATCTGCCGTTGGCTTTAGTGGGCGTACAAAGGTAAAAACAACAAATATGGAAAAATCCAGCTGAATTCATTTTGTGCAATTATATTTTTTAGAAAATTTTACAAGTAATTAGCATTTTAAGTTATTGATGTTGAAAATTGTTATTCGGGTCAATGTCCAAGTTGTATGATCTGGTAAGAAAAGATTAGCCGATGGTAATTTTCACAAATTTTTTTGTAATCCGTGAATAGAAACTGATTATGGAAATGTAACAGTAGAAAAGTATAAAATATTTAATATAAAAATGTCAGCATATGAAATTTGATAATTTCTTGAACAATGTGTTTCTGGAAATGATGGCAACTTGGCGACTGCATTTGGGATCCAATTGTTGAAGTATTTAGGAAAGCATAAAAGCTATCTGTAAAAAGAGCAATATACTCTTAAAATGTTGTGGAAGGACAAATGAATTTGTCATGGACCATGCATTAAAGATTGTATCATTTACAATGCAAATGAAGAGAGCTGGAATTTCTCTTATAGAGAAAGTGACGAGAGTATGCAATAAAATACAGCAAAAGTTCGGGATTTGGATCTTATTCTCAAAGCCAGTTGTTATTGTACAAAAGACTAATTTGTTCAAATATCATTCTTAGGGAATATTTAGTGCAAAAGGAAAAAGTAGAATTTGTTTTCTCAATGCAAACATGTAAGTCATTAGTTGTTTTTAAAGAAAAAGGGTGTGTATGTACGACAGGTAACAACTAAAGGTGTTGTTTGCATAATGGTAATCCAGTATTAAATCTTGTAATCAGTATTTGTTTTCTGTGTCGTCTGCCATATTCATACTTACGAATGCAAGGTGAAGTTTTAGAAACCTATTTTTTATTTGCATACTATACACTTCCAGAAAACCACGTAATAAATAGAAATAATTTTACGAATGAAATAGCATTTGCTTTCTGATGTGCTTTCAAATCAGCGTTGTAATGAAATTTTGTCTCCCTAAATTGAAATGCAAGGCCATGGTACTGTACCAGTGAGAGGATTCTCATAGGGACACAGTTTACAAGTGCTTCAGGTTCTGTAAGCACTTGAATGGTTGATTTTACAAACAGGACAACTTGGTTTCCCCCTAATTTGGAAAGGCCAAGTTTCTCCAAAGCATAACCATTTTCAAGGGCCAAGTTTCTTCAAAGAATAACTATTTTCAAACTTAATTTTTTTCATGTAATTCCCCTTTTAAGCTCTCCCTGTATTTAAGCTGATGATAAATCTATTTTGTAAGAAATTTTTTAGTGAAGTATAATTTTTTATCTAAGCATGTTTGTATTTTGATTTGATATCAGATTTTTGTTCAGCTTCCCGATTTCCTCTTTAATCTATAAAATATATATGTAAAGTGTAGTTATTAGGTTTTATTGCACATGGAGAATATTCATTTGATCATATTGCTGGACCAAGCAAATGCATATATCATTGACTATAGTTACATTTCACCACAAGATTCTCCAGTGTCCAAAAGCACTATGATGTTATCCCTGTGAGAATCCAATTCTGGGCCTTGGTGTAATGGACAACAAATTCTATAGGTAAAACAGTGTGTAAGCATCACTGCACTTTAGTGATTTCTAAATGGTTTAAAGTGTCATAAAAGTCCCATAATCAGTGTCAGCATTTTCTTAGCAACTGATGGGTAAGTGTTATTATTAGTCTGGAGGTTACATCTCATTAAATGGTTTTCCACAGTAGGAATCATGTGTTTGTAGTATTTTAGTTTTTAAATTCACTGTTTATGGTTGTTTCTTTCGGAAAACATTATTCAACATATTTACTCTAAATCACGTGCTCTTTTTGATATAGACAGTGGTGCTTAAGAAAGACATCAAAGTTTGACTTTATGGTAACCAAATTTTAAGAGAGAAAAATGCAACTGCTAAATGTATTTTAGCCATACAGTGAATGCAGGACATTTGGGTTGAGCCTCTTTGAAGAAAGTATAAAGTACTGTACAGTAATGTCAAAATTTATAATGTCATCTTACTTTTTGGTAAAAATATTAGATTTTTGCTACATTATATTTGACCCTTTGCATACTATATATCTGAACATCATACATTGAGACTCGTGCAATATTCTTTTAAATACAGTACTACTGTACTGTATTATATGATTCCTGTCACCATTGATATTAATTGTTATTATATTTCACACAAACTACAGTAATAGATAATTTAATTTTGCAGCATGTCAGAGGCTGCACTGGGTATTCTTTTGTAGCAGCCTTTGTCTTGTTAAGTGTTATTTTTTTTCTTTGGTGTCTTCCCATTTCACTATCTTACTATTTCCACTCAATTGTGCTGCGGTTCTTACCACTAGAAAAAAAAGTAGGTTTGCAAACTATTTTATCATAGTAATAATAAAGATGATGATGATAATGTCGATGATGCTGATTATGGGTAGGATTTGGCTGTTAAGAAAAATGTTGCTTTTGTGTATGAGAAAAGTTTGTTGTTTTAAAGTAAGGAAATTTTCCTTATTTTCATTGCTGATTGCCAAGATTAGTATTAAGGATTGCAGATTGAGACATATTTTAAGAATTTTTATACTCTTACATTGTATTACATTCTGAAAATCATTGTTATTTCCATATCTTGATTCTCCTACCTGTAAATGTACAGTTCATTGTCATGAAGCTAATAAATTATGGGAGGATATGTTGGTTTTTATTATCAATTGAAGCTAACATTTTCTCTGATGGCATCTGGTTGTCAGTGACGCAGACAACTGTAATAATCTTTCATTTCTGGAAACAAGCATCAAAATTTGGAGATTGCAGTTTTGATAAAACCATAGCCACCTAAATATTCAAGATCTATCTATTTACCAAGTCACTTCCCCAATATTGGGGAGTAGCCGTCATCAAACAAAGGAACAAAAGGGGATCTTTCTTCTCTCCGCTCCTCCCAGCTTAACGAGCGATTCAGCCGAGTTTGGCTGGTACTGCTAGGGTGCCACAGCCCACCCTCCCCCGTTATCCATCACAAATGAAGTTTCATACGCTGAATACCCTAATGCTGATACCTCCATGGTCACAATCACTCGCCATTCATTCCTATTTCAAGGATGCCCTCTTGCCTCACATCTATCCTATCGCCCAGAGCTTTCTTCAGTCCATCCATCCACCCAAACCTTCGCCTTCCAATTGTACTTCTCCCATCAACTCTTGCATTCATCACCTTTAGTAAACAGCTACTTTCTATTCTCTGAACATGTCCAAACCATCTCAACACGTTCATATCCACGGTAGCTGCTGAATCATTTCTTACGCCTGTTCTCACCCTCACTACTTCGTTCCTAACCCTATCTAATTGAGATACACCAGCCATACTCCTTGGACACTTCATCTTAAACACATTCAATTTGTCTCTCTCAGTCACTTTCATTCCCCACATCTCCGATCCATACATCACAGTTGGTACAATCACTTTCTCGTACAGAACTCTTTACATTCATGCCTAACCCTCCATTCTTTATCACTCACTTCACTGCCTCCAACACTTTGCCTCCTTCCACTCCTTCTTTCTGCAACAACTGACTCCAAGTAATAGGTACTTAAACTGATCTACTTCAAGTAACCCATTCAACATGACATTCAACCTCACATGACCCTCCCATCTCTTGCATCTCATAACCTTACTCTTACCCACATTAAGTCGACTTCCTTCTCTCACATACTTTCCAAACTCTGTCACTAATCAACCAAGCTTCTCTTCCGAGTCTACAATCAGTACGGTATCATCTGCAAACAAAAACTGATTTACCTCCCATTCATGATCACTCGTCAATCAGTTTCAATCCTCGGCCAAGCACTCGAGCATTCACCTCTCTCGCCACTCCATCAACAAACAAATTGAAGAACCATGTCGACATCACACATCCCTGTCTCGGCCCCACTTTCACTGGAAACCACTCTCTAACTTAATTTCCTATCCTAACACTTACCTATGTAGAAATTCCACTGCGTGCAACAACCTTCCACCAATTCCATATACGCTTTCTCCAGATCCATAAATGCAACATACACTTCCATACATTTTGCTAAATATATCTCATATCTGCCTAACTAAAAATCTGATTCATACATCCCCTACCTCTTCTAAAACCACCCTGTACTTCTAAGATTGCATTCTCTGTTTTATCCTTAATCCTATTAATTAGTACTCTACCATACAATTTCCCATCCACACTCAACAAACTAATACCTCTTGAATTACAACACTCATGCACATCTCCCTTACCTTTATACAGTGGTACAATACACGCACAAGATGGATGTTGTTAATTTACATAAATATTGCATTCTGCAATAACATTGCAAACACATGTCCTATTTGAATGACCTTTATCAAATCATACATTTTTCACAATGTAGATACTGAATATGGAACTATATACATACTCAACTTCACTGTCCTATATCAGTTCCAGAATCATTATTAAAAGTACTTGTTTGCTATACATTGTATTGCTGCCTTGATTATAATAACACTTTTAGCTAAATCGTGCATCTGCAGCTACATAGTGCCTTGCAGGTTATACCAAGCAGTAGCATTTGAATAAGACTACTGTACAGCATTCCGACTTGCGTCCACACTTGGTCAGCAGCTGGCAACTCTGCAATGAGTGGGAGTTCTGTCCAAACTATTAGTTACAGATCTCCTTCCTTGGCTCAACCCCCTTGGCAAGAGTCTGTGATTCTGATTGACATACTGTTAACTGTCTCCAGATGAATCATCATCAACACCTTCACCTGCTTGACAGGAGTCTGTGATTCTGGTGGACGTACTGTTGATTAATTGAATGACTCCAGATGAATCATTATCAACACCTTCATCTGGTTAGCAGAAGTCTGTTCATTCTGGTTGATGTAATGTTGAAGGACTCAAGATGAACATCAATACATTGAGCTGTGACTTCATGACCACGAAATATCAGGTCTTCATTAGCCACTATCAGTGGGTAATTGCCCCGAACAACCTTCTAACTTTGCCCTGGAATAGGGAAACAACTTCACAGCCAGTGAAGACATGGAGGAAGAGCATCACTTTGCTCTGTTCTACAAAAGTCATGTACAGGAACCCACCTCAGGTTCTGTCCTTGGCCAAATGCACCCCACAACTACTACAGACCTAGCTCCTGAAGTGCCTGCAGAAAACTGAATGCAATGACAACATCTGTATAGCTAGCTTTGACCAAGGAAATTGGGTTTAATGTACTGATCGATGCACCTCTTATGAAAGGTTCCCTCAAATGTGGAGTTGTGGTTCAACAGATAACTGCAAGATGTTAGCTGCTTTGCCAAGGATAACAGCCTCACTATAATAGTCAGACAAGACAAGTCACATCTTTCAGGAAAGCAAGAACATCCAAACCCCACATATGAGCTTCCAACTCTGGTATTTCTGCCAGCTTTTCCTCGTGTCTTCTGGAGTTGACAGCAAATGCAACAACACCCAGCTATTCCAGACGATGTGCATGCAGGTAAACTAACCATGTCTGCAAGTTGTAAGATTGCAGGACCCTCACCAGGTTTGGATACATGACTAGCTCTGAGAATGCCTGTGGGTGGCCATCTTTGGGTACACATTACTGTTCCAATCACTTGGTGCCTCTTAGGTCTGAACTCTATTGTACAAGTCTGTCAAGAATACAAAATTTCCTCTGAGCTTCTGTGCAATAGCATCTAACAATCTGAGTCTTGCAAGAAGTTTTTTGTCATTTAAAGTTTGGCCATATTCATGCAGTGTGTTATCAGAGGTTCCTCATCATAACATTGTCTGCATTCAGAGGATGGGGCTTTATCTCATATCATTGAAACACAGTTTGATTTACAATGGTGACTCTACAGTATGCAGCTTGGTCTGGAATTCTACTAACTGAGCACACAGTGCTCTTCTTTTTCTGGCGCTCTCTAATTCCGTGCTGTTGAACATGAAGTGACAAACACTGGTGATACAGGACTTCAATGTTGCCACCATCAAGTTAGGCTAGATGCAATACAGTAGCCATCTCAATTGTGTGAACTAGGGGAATATTAGTCACAACCCTATTGTAGTCATTATGTTCTGGTGGTGGTTGTGCCCATAGTGACTAGAGTTCTAAACTCTTCTGCTGGCAAAGACAACACTTACCCAGTCAATCCAGAATTTAGACAGTCCTGGATCCGTATTTGTCACCTAGGTGAATAATATTGAAGTTACCATAATATTCCATTTTCAGTGAATCAAGGCCAAGGGTTTATCCTTTTACCACCTTGACCACAATCAGGCACAATAATGTATGGGATACGACTAGGCTTGAAATAAAAAATGTTCATCCATTATAGTTTTAAGTCTCATGCAATCTGTACACAAAGACCCGTTACCCTTGACTCGGCTCTCCTGCACTAGCACACAAAGTCAATTCAGGCACAGCTGTCTAACTAAACATCTGTTAAACTACATGTATTATTCAGGTGATACTAAACCCCATGCTGAGTTTCACAGCAGCGGTAATACCATGGTTCCAAGTTCGGATTGTTCATAGTGAAAAATGTTTTTTTTTATAATAAAATAAATTTTTGAATATACTTACCCGGTGATTATATAAGCTGCAACTCTGTTGCTCGACAGAAAACTCTACGTTAAAAATCCGCCAGCGATCGCTATGCAGGTAGGGGGTGTACTTCAACAGCGCCATCTGTCGTGCAGGTACTCAGTACTCAATGTAAACAAAGAACTCAATTTTCTCCTCGGTCCACTGCGTCTCTATTGGGGAGGAAGGGAGGGTCCTTTAATATATAATCACCGGGTAAGTATATTCAAAAATTTATTTTATTATAAAAATAACATTTTTCAATATTTAACTTAGCCGGTGATTATATAAGCTGATTCACACCCAGGGGGGTGGGTAGAGACCAGCAATAAATGTTTACATTATTATGAGCTAAGGATTTTTTATTTCATTTTAGCAGTTATCAAAATAACAAACTTAAAATAAATAAGTACCTGGTAAGGAAGTCGACTTGAACAATTACTCTGCCTTTTTAAGTACGTCTTCCTTACGGAGCCTCGCGATCCTCTTAGGATGCTGAGCGACCCCTAGGAGCTGAAGTATCAAGGGTTGCAACCCATACAACAGGACCTCATCAAAACCTCTAATCTAGGCGCTTCTCAAGAAATGACTTTGACCACCCGCCAAATCAAGTAGGATGCGAAAGGCTTCTTAGCCTTCCGGACAACCCCAAAACAACAATAAAACATTTCAAGAGAAAGATTAAAAAGGTTATGGAATTAGGGAATTGTAGTGGTTGAGCCCTCACCCACTACTGCACTCGTTGCTACGAATGGTCCCAGAGTGTAGCAGTTCTCGTAAAGAGACTGGACATTCTTAAGATAAAAAGACGCGAACACTGACTTGCTTTTCCAATAGGTTGCGTCGATTATACTTCGCAGAGATCTATTTTGTTTAAAGGCCACGGAAGTTGCGACAGCTCTAACTTCGTGTGTCCTTACCTTCAGCAAAGCTTGGTCTTCCTCATTCAGATGGGAATGAGCTTCTCGTATTAACAGTCTGATAAAATAGGATAAAGCATTCTTTGACATAGGCAAAGATGGTTTCTTAACTGAACACCATAAAGCTTCAGACGGGCCTCGTAAAGGTTTAGTTCGTTTTAAATAGAACTTAAGAGCTCTTACAGGGCATAAGACTCTTTCTAGTTCATTTCCAACCATACGATAAGTTTGGAATATCGAACGATTTTGGCCAAGGTCGAGAAGGCAGCTCGTTTTTGGCTAGAAAACCAAGTTGTAGAGAACATGTAGCCGTTTCAGATGAGAATCCGATGTTCTTGCTGAAGGCATGAATCTCACTGACTCTTTTAGCTGTGGCTAAGCATACCAGGAAAAGAGTCTTAAAGGTGAGATCTTTCAGGGAGGCTGATTGTAGCGGTTCGAACCTGTCTGACATAAGGAATCTTAGTACCACGTCTAAATTCCAACCAGGTGTAACCAAACGACGCTCCTTCGTGGTCTCAAAAGACTTAAGGAGGTCCTGTAGATCTTTATTGTTGGAAAGATCTAAGCCTCTGTGACGGAAGACTGATGCCAACATGCTTCTGTAACCCTTGATAGTGGGAGCTGAAAGAGATCGTTTTTTCCTCAGATATAAGAGGAAGTCAGCTATTTGAGTTACAGAGGTACTGGTCGAGGATACGGATACTGACTTGCACCAGTTTCGGAAGATTTCCCACTTCGATTGGTAGACTCTAAGGGTGGATGTCCTCCTTGCTCTAGCAATCGATCTGGCTGCCTCCTTCGAAAAGCCTCTAGCTCTCGAGAGTCTTTCGATAGTCTGAAGGCAGTCAGACGAAGAGCGTGGAGGCCTTGGTGTACCTTCTTTACGTGTGGCTGACGTAGAAGGTCCACCCTTAGGGGAAGTGTTCTGGGAACGTCTACTAGCCATCGAAGTACCTCGGTGAACCATTCTCTCGCGGGCCAGAGGGAAGCAACTAGCGTCAACCTTGTTCCTTCGTGAGAGGCGAACTTCTGCAGTACCTTGTTGACAATCTTGAACGGAGGGAATGCATATAGATCTAGATGTGACCAATCTAGGAGAAAGGCATCTATATGAACTGCTGCTGGGTCCGGGATTGGTGAGCAAAATATTGGGAGCCTCTTGGTCATCGAGGTTGCGAAGAGATCTATGGTTGGCTGGCCCCAGGTGGCCCAAAGTCTCTTGCATACATCCTTGTGGAGGGTCCATTCTGTTGGAATTATTTGTCCCTTCCAACTGAGACAATCTGCCATGACATTCAAGTTGCCTTGGATGAACCTCGTTACTAGTGATATGTCTAGACCTTTTGACCAGGTGAGGAGGTCCCTTGCGATCTCGTACAACGTCAGAGAGTAGGTCCCTCCTTGCTTGGAGATGTACGCCGAAGCCGTGGTGTTGTCCGAGTTCACCTCCACCACTTTGCCTTGAAGGAGAGACCTGAAGCTTTTCCAGGCCAGACGTACTGCCAGTAGCTCCTTGCAGTTGAAATGCATTGTCCTTTGACTCGAGTTCCATATTCCCGAGCATTCCCGACCGTCTAATGTCGCACCCCAGCCTACGTCCGATGCGTCCGAGAAGAGAACGTGGTTGGGAGTCTGAACAGTCAGGGGAAGACCCTCTCTTAGGTTGATATTGTCCTTTCACCAAGTCAGACAAGACTTTATCTTTTCGGAAACCGGGATCGAGACCGCTTCTAGCGTCTTGTCCTTTTTCCAGTGAAAAGCTAGATGGTATAGAAGAGGACGGAGGTGTAGTATTCCTAGTGACACAAAATGATCCACGGATAACAGCGTCCCTACCAGACTCATCCACAGCCTGACTGAGCAGCGTTCCTTCTTCAGCATCTTCTGGATGGATAGCAGGGCTGGGGGCTGATCGTCTTGTTGTTCAGCAACGTCCTCATCAGAGGGTTCCTCATCCGAAACTGATGAGGAAACGGCAACGGAGTGGGCAACGTCTGGCTCGCTGAATCCGGTCGCACTGGTGGATGCGTGACGGAGCCGGATGCAATATCATGGAACTGCTGCACAGTCTGTGTACTGTCAACAACCATGGGTGCGCGAGGAAGTACAGCGTCAACCCGAAACTGTCTAGACCGTCTGGGTTGTGCAGTCAACACCCTACCGGGTTGCTGAGGTTGACGCACTGGGTCACAACAAGTCACCTCTGCTGGTTGTTGAACGTCCTGAACGTCAACAACCACCTCCGAGCGTCGCTTAACGTCAACGTGCGGCTGGCAACCCACACTGGGTCGCATCGGTGGAGGAACCACCTCAACTGGCAGACGCGAGTAGGTTACCTCAGCGTCAACAGGGCGCACAACCGACCGGTTGGAAGGTTGTTGGCCAGAAGGTTCTTCTCCGCATTAAAGTCCTCTATCAAGGACGCAAGCTTGGACTGCATGTCTTGCAGCAAAGCCCATTTAGGGTCTACGGGAGCAGGTGTGGCAACAGACGGGGTTAGCGACTGAGGCGGAACCGTTTACCATCCCTCTGAGAAGTTGACCTGTAAACAACTTGGAGCATCTCCTGGCTAGGCGCCAGGGAGAGTCTACCAGAATTGAGAAGTCTATCTGGGCAGAGGCATGAACTCCCAAGCCGAGAACTTCTCTCGTGTCATATCAGACTCTCGCTCTATAAACCAGTTTAAAAGAAGGGAAAGCAAAGGCTGTATCCCCCAAACTCCTCCTGGTGAAAAACCAGTCGCCTAGCCAACGTAACGCTATCTAGGAGAGCGAGAGAGCACTAGCTTAAAAACAACGGCTTCGAAGTAGCTAGGCCTAGTGTAAGCTCTGACGTTTAGGGGAACGAGGAGCAGCAGTTACAAGATCCGGACTAAGATCCTTAAAAAAATCATCATGATTTAATTAAAGTCCATAGGAGGCTAAGCAGCTTAAGGCTCCTCTCCATCTGACAGAGTCCTCAAGGGAATATCAGTAGGAGGGAGAACAGCAACTTCCTCATCTACAGGAACCTTGTCCGATAAAAGCTGAGTCTCTCACTGGTGCATTAGTAGCGGACCAGAACGCAACGTCATGTAACTGCTTGACAGTCTGTGAACTGTCAACAACTGAACTGTCAACCACAACAGGTGCGTGAGGACGTACAGCGTCCACTCGAGACTGCTTTGACTGCCTAGACTGAGCAGTCAAAACAACTCTAGAATGCGGAGGTTGACGCACAGCGTCAAAACAAGTCAACTCCGATTGTTAGTGAACGTCTAGAACGTCAACAGGAGCATCAGCCAGTGGCCTAACGTCCAAATGCGGCTGAAAAACCACACAAGACCGCATCCAGTGTGGTTCTAAACAACCTGACTGACGTGACTAAGCTACGCCAACGTCAACAGTAAGCACAAAGGAACGTTAGGTTGGCTGAAAGCCAGGATATCGATGAGATAAACGGCTAGACTCAACGGACTAATCGGCAGAATAGTCTTCCATAAGGGAGGCAAGCATATACTGCATGTTTGCCATACAACCCCTTAAGGATCAACGGAAATGGTTGTGGTAATAGACGAGGGTAACGTCTGTGACCGCAACACTTTGCCTACAAAAAAAGACTTTCGGAGTCTGTGTTACGCTTTTGTTAGGCAGCGAGCAGTTATCCGATGACTGCATAGGGTCAGAGCTGTCCTAATGGCTGTAACCAGGACGCTGGACCTGTCCTGAAAGGACTGACTTTCGCTTAAGGGCTTCGAAACCTTGTGACAGGTTTCTTATGCGAAAAGCCTACGGATGGCGAGGAGAAACAACGTCTCTCTCGTCTTATGGTAGGGGAGATCTTGGTAAGAAACACCCGATACCATAGAGGGAAAACGTCTGTTCGTTGGTCAAGGCCTCTCGAACCCATAAGTCGTTTGACATTACTTCTCCCCTGGGCTTGGGAGCTTGCAAGAGGTCCCGGACTAGGTGAACGACAGGCACGAACAGACGAACCCTCGGACGCAACACTGTAACACTTTGCGCCTCGGACGCAACACTGTAACACTTTGCGCATATCACTTTATCACTTCGATTTTCTGTTTTGCACTTATTTCTACCTGAAACACGCAATTCTACCCTTCATTAAAAGGTAGTAATTGCGAAATTGGTCGTATAATGCAAGCTCATAATACCAGCAAAAAACAGAAAACATATTTTAAGATAAAAAGAAAAATCAGTGGCTGGGAAAGAGACTAAACACTAGTTCATATAACTACGTTTTCAATCTCTCACCGCACATAGCCTGGGGACGAGAATAAAAACCTAAAAACGTTTTATCCTTCCTCCCCGTACAGAGACTAGGGACGAGAGTAACACGAGAACAACGTTACCCGCTTGAACGGAACGTTTTCTCTCCTCTCTCTCCCTCCGTCTCTATCTCTCTCTCTCTTTCTCTCTTGATTTCGCACCTAAGAGAAGAGCCCAATTATATATCGTCAAAAAAAACAAAAAAAAAACATGTTATTTGACTAAAGGAAAAAACTGAAAGGTTTTTCAAATAATAAGTTCCTTTAAATTAGAATTTAAAACATTTAAGCTAAGAAAGAATGAACAAAACGTCAGAATCGATTTACTCTTACTGCAAAGTGAAACCGTGAAACACTCTCTCTCTATCGTAACGATAGAGCGCATGTTGAACGTCCTGAACGTCAACAACTGCGTAGCATAAAAAACTAAACGTTAGTTCATCTTTGAAAACAGTACGAAGACTATCAAAGAAATTCTTTCATAAAATTGTTATTTTGATAATAAAATAAATTTTTGAATATACTTACCCGGTGATTATAATAGCTGCAACTCTGTTGCTCTACAGAAAAACTCTACGGAAAAATTCGCCAGCAATCGCTACACAGGTAGGGGGTGTACTCAACAGCGCCATCTGTCGTTCAGATACCCAGTACTCATTGTAAACAAAGAACTCAATTTTCTCCTCGGTCCACTGTGTCTCTATTGGGGAGGAAGGGAGGGTCCTTTAATTTATAATCACCGGGTAAGTATATTCAAAAATTTATTTTATTATCAAAATAACATTTTTCAATATTTAACTTAGCCGGTGATTATAATAGCTGATTCACACCCAGGGGGGTGGGTAGAGACCAGCAAAATATGTTTACATCATATGAGCTAAGAATTTTTATTTCATTTTAGAAGTTATCAAAATAACTAAACAAAATAAATAGGTACCTGGTAAGGAAGTCGACTTGAACAATTACTCTGCCTTTTTGAGTACGTCTTCCTTACGGAGCCTCGCGATCCTCTTAGGATGCTGAGCGACCCCTAGGAGCTGAAGTATCAAGGGTTGCAACCCATACAACAGGACCTCATCAAAACCTCTAATCTAGGCGCTTCTCAAGAAATGACTTTGACCACCCGCCAAATCAACTAGGATGCGAAAGGCTTCTTAGCCTTCCGGACAGTCCAAAAACAACAATAAAAACATTTCAAGAGAAAGATTAAAAAGGTTATGGAATTAGGGAATTGTAGTGGTTGAGCCCTCACCCACTACTGCACTCGCTGCTACGAATGGTCCCAGAGTGTAGCAGTTCTCGTAAAGAGACTGGACATCCTTAAGATAAAAAGACGCGAACACTGAATTGCTTTTCCAATAGGTTGCGTCGATTATACTTCGCAGAGATCTATTTTGTTTAAAGGCCACGGAAGTTGCGACAGCTCTAACTTCGTGTGTCCTTACCTTCAGCAAAGCTTGGTCTTCCTCATTCAGATGGGAATGAGCTTCTCGTATTAACAGTCTGATAAAATAGGATAAAGCATTCTTTGACATAGGCAAAGATGGTTTCTTAACTGAACACCATAAAGCTTCAGACGGGCCTCGTAAAGGTTTAGTTCGTTTTAAATAGAACTTAAGAGCTCTTACAGGGCATAAGACTCTTTCTAGTTCATTTCCAACCATACGATAAGCTTGGAATATCGAACGATTTTGGCCAAGGTCGAGAAGGCAGCTCGTTTTTGGCTAGAAAACCAAGTTGTAGAGAACATGTAGCCGTTTCAGATGAGAATCCGATGTTCTTGCTGAAGGCATGAATCTCACTGACTCTTTTAGCTGTGGCTAAGCATACCAGGAAAAGAGTCTTTAAGGTGAGATCTTTCAGGGAGGCTGATTGTAGCGGCTCGAACCTGTCTGACATAAGGAATCTTAGTACCACGTCTAAATTCCAACCAGGTGTAACCAAACGACGCTCCTTCGTGGTCTCAAAAGACTTAAGGAGGTCCTGTAGATCTTTATTGTTGGAAAGATCTAAGCCTCTGTGACGGAAGACTGATGCCAACATGCTTCTGTAACCCTTGATAGTGGGAGCTGAAAGAGATCGTTCTTTCCTCAGATATAAGAGGAAGTCCGCTATTTGAGTTACAGAGGTACTGGTCGAGGATACGGATACTGACTTGCACCAGTTTCGGAAGATTTCCCACTTTGATGGGTAGACTCTAAGGGTGGATGTTCTCCTTGCTCTAGCAATCGTTCTGGCTGCCTCCTTCGAAAAGCCTCTAGCTCTCGAGAGTCTTTCGATAGTCTGAAGGCAGTCAGACGAAGAGCGTGGAGGCCTTGGTGTACCTTCTTTACATGTGGCTGACGTAGAAGGTCCACCCTTAGGGGAAGTGTTCTGGGAACGTCTACTAGCCATCGAAGTACCTCGGTGAACCATTCTCTCGCGGGCCAGAGGGGAGCAACTAGCGTCAACCTTGTCCCTTCGTGAGAGGCGAACTTCTGCAGTACCTTGTTGACAATCTTGAACGGAGGGAATGCATATAGATCTAGATGTAACCAATCTAGGAGAAAGGCATCTATATGAACTGCTGCTGGGTCCGGGATTGGTGAGCAAAATATTGGGAGCCTCTTGGTCATCGAGGTTGCGAAGAGATCTATGGTTGGCTGGCCCCAGGTGGCCCAAAGTCTCTTGCATACATCCTTGTGGAGGGTCCATTCTGTTGGAATTATTTGTCCCTTCCGACTGAGACAATCTGCCATGACATTCAAGTTGCCTTGGATGAACCTCGTTACTAGTGATATGTTTAGACCTTTTGACCAGGTGAGGAGGTCCCTTGCGATCTCGTACAACGTCAGAGAGTAGGTCCCTCCTTGCTTGGAGAAGTACGCCAAAGCCGTGGTGTTGTCCGAGTTCACCTCCACCACTTTGCCTTGAAGGAGAGACCTGAAGCTTTTCCAGGCCAGACGTACTGCCAGTAGCTCCTTGCAGTTGAAATGCATTGTCCTTTGACTCGAGTTCCATATTCCCGAGCATTCCCGACCGTCTAATGTCGCACCCCAGCCTACGTCCGATGCATCCGAGAAGAGAACGTGGTTGGGAGTCTGAACAGCCAGGGGAAGACCCTCTCTTAGGTTGATATTGTCCTTTCACCAAGTCAGACAAGACTTTATCATTTCGGAAACCGGGATCGAGACCGCTTCTAGCGTCTTGTCCTTTTTCCAGTGAAAAGGTAGATGGTATTGAAGAGGACGGAGGTGTAGTCTTCCTAGTGACACAAATTGATCCACGGATGACAGTGTCCCTACCAGACTCATCCACAGCCTGACTGAGCAGCGTTCCTTCTTCAGCATCTTCTGGATGGATAGCAGGGCTGGGGGCTGATCGTCTTGTTGTTCAGCAACGTCCTCATCAGAGGGTTCCTCATGCGAAACTGATGAGGAAACGGCAACGGAGTGGGCAACGTCTGGCTCGCTGAATCCGGTCGCACTGGTGGATGCGTGACGGAGCCAGACGCAATATCATGGAACTGCTGCACAGTCTGAGAACTGTCAACAACCATGGGTGCGCGAGGAAGCACAGCGTCAACCCGAGACTGTCTAGACTGTCTGGGTTGTGCAGTCAACACCCTACCGGGTTGCTGAGGTTGACGCACTGCGTCAAAACAAGTCACCTCTGCTGGTTGTTGAACGTCCTGAACGTCAACAACCACCTCCGAGCGTCGCTTAACGTCAACGTGCGGCTGGCAACCCACACTGGGTCGCATCGGTGGAGGAACCACCTCAACTGGCAGACGCGAGTAGGTTACCTCAGCGTCAACAGGGCGCACAACCGACCGGTTGGAAGGTTGTTGGCCAGAAGGTTCTTCTCCGCATTTAAGTCCTCTATCAAGGACGCAAGCTTGGACTGCATGTCTTGCAGCAAAGCCCATTTAGGGTCTACGGGAGCAGGTGTGGCAACAGACGTGGTTAGCGACTGAGGCGGAACCGGTTACCATCCCTGAAAGCCTTGTTATGCGTGACATAATAGTACAGCAAAACTTCAAAGGCTCGACAACAGCTGTGAAGTTGACCTGTAAACAACTTGGAGCGTCTCCTGGCTAGGCGCCAGGGAGAGTCTACCAGAATTGAGAAGTCTATCTGGGCAGAGGCATGAACTCCCAAGCCGAGAACTTCTCTCGTGTCATATCAGACTCTCGCTCTATAAACCAGTTTAAAAGAAGGGAAAGCAAAGGCTGTATACCCCAAACTCCTCCTGGTGAAAAACCAGTCGCCTAGCCAACGTAACGCTCTCTAGGAGAGCGAGAGAGCACTAGCTTAAAAACAACGGCTTCGAAGTAGCTAGGCCTAGTGTAAGCTCTGACGTTTAGGCGAACGAGGAGCAGCAGTTACAAAAAGATCCGGACAAAGATCCTTAAAAAAATCATCATGATTTAATTAAAGTCCATAGGAGGCTAAGCAGCTTTAGGCTCCTCTCCATCTGACAGAGTCCTCAAGGGAATATCAGTAGGAGGGAGAACAGCAACTTCCTCATCTACAGGAACCTTGTCCGATAAAAGCTGAGTCTCTCACTGGTGCATTAGTAGCGGACCAGAACGCAACGTCATGTAACTGCTTGACAGTCTGTGAACTGTCAACAACTGAACTGTCAACCACAACAGGTGCGTGAGGACGCACAGCGTCCACTCGAGACTGCTTTGACTGCCTAGACTGAGCAGTCAAAACAACTCTAGAATGCGGAGGTTGACGCACAGCGTCAAAACAAGTCAACTCCGATTGTTAGTGAACGTCTTGAACGTCAACAGGAGCATCAGCCAGTGGCCTAACGTCCAAATGCGGCTGAAAAACCACACGAGACCGCATCGAGTGTGGTTCTAAACAACCTGACTGACGTGACTAAGCTACGCCAACGTCAACAGTAAGCACAAAGGAACGTTAGGTTGGCTGAAAGCCAGGATATCGATGAGATAAACGGCTAGACTCAACGGACTAATCGGCAGAATAGTCTTCCATAAGGGAGGCAAGCATATACCGCATGTTTTGCCATACAACCCCTTAAGGATCAACGGAAATGGTTGTAGTAATAGACGAGGGTAACGTCTGTGACCGCAACACTTTGCCTACAAAAAAAGACTCTCGGAGTCTGTGTTACGCTTTTGTTAGGCGGCGAGCAGTTATCCGATGACTGCATAGGGTCAGAGCTGTCCTAATGGCTGTAACCAGGACGCTGGACCTGTCCTGAAAGGACTGACTTTCGCTTAAGGGCTTCGAAACCTTGTGACAGGTTTCTTATGCGAAAAGCCTACGGATGGCGAGGAGAAACAACGTCTCTCTCGTCTTATGGTAGGGGAGATCTTGGTAAGATACACCCGATACCATAGAGGGAAAACGTCTGTTCGTTGGTCAAGGCCTCTCGAACCCATAAGTCATTTGACATTACTTCTCCCCTGGGCTTGGGAGCTTGTAAGAGGTCCCGGACTAGGTGAACGACAGGCACGAACAGACGAACCCTCGGACGCAACACTGTAACACTTTGCGCCTCGGACGCAACACTGTAACACTTTGCGCATATCACTTTATCACTTTGATTTTCTGTTTTGCACTAATTTCTACCTGAAACACGCAATTCTACCCTTCATTAAAAGGTAGCAATTGCGAAATTAGTCGTATAATGCAAGCTCATAATACCAGCAAAAAACAGAAAACATATTTTAAGATAAAAAGAAAAATCAGTGGCTGAGAAAGAGACTAAACACTAGTTCATATACAGTGAACCCTCGTTTATCGCGGTAGATAGGTTCCAGACGTGGGCGCGATAGGTGAAAATCCGCGAAGTAGTGACATCATATTTACCTATTTATTTAACATGTATATTCGGACTTTTAAAACCTTCCCTTGTACGTAGTACTGTTAACAACCCACCCTTTAATGTACAGAACACTTAATGCATGTACTACAGCACCCTAAACTAAAACAGGCACAAATATTAAAGGCGATTTTATATCATGCGTTTCCTAAACACCTAAAAAGCACAATAAAAAATGGCAACCAATGTTTTGTTTACGTTCATCTCTGATCATAATGAAGAAACAAACTCATTTAGTGTACAGTACACATATATGTATAGGTTAGTTTTTGCATCGATTATATTGATTATACAGTACTGTACTGTATGTTGATTTGTTTATTACCAATGTTTTAGTTTACGTATTTTTCTTAGGACTTCCAAATGAAATGTTTTTCTTTATGACGCCGCCTGAAACGACGGCGTGTACGCTCAGTAAACAACCACGCTCAGAACAAACAAGGCATTTAACGCGCATGATGATAGTGATAAATAATGATACAGTACATACAGTATTTACAGTAAAAGCATTTACAAAATATGTTACCTTACAAATATAAATTATACAGTATTGTACGTAGCAAAGCAGGAAAACAATTTACGAGAGAAAGAGAGAGAGAGAGAGAGAGAGAGAGAGAGAGAGAGAGAGAGAGAGAGAGAGAGAGAGAGAGAGAGAGAGAGAGAGAGAGAGAGATTGTTTTACGTACGTAAATGTAAATTTTAAACAAAAAAAATATGATAGGTTACAACATGTAGACTTTTAAAACCTTCCCTTTAACTTAATGCATACAGTACGTACTGTACATTACTAAACTATAAAACAGGCAGTAAGAATATTAAAGTAAAAAATAAAGATTGTTACTGTACTCACCACGAAAGAAGTTGAAGAAAAACTTGAATGGTGATGGCGATGAATTTGCTGCACAGTAGAAATGATGATGATGAAGCTGATGATGTGTTCTACTGTGCAGTCAATGATAGTATTTTACGTCTCTTCAGACGGAGGTGTCTTTTCCTGGGACACCTCTTCAACTTCTTCAATTTCTTCCGAAGGCGTACTAGCAGGAGGAACTGGCTCTTTTTTGCGAGGCTGGAAAAACATTGTGATCGGAAGTTGCTGCCGCTGCTTCTTTTTTCGCTCTAAGAGCATCCTGTAGGGAGTCATGATGTCATCGACCTTGTTGGAGAATTGCATAGACCGAACCATATCCTCGTCCCACTCTTGTAACATTTCTTTCGCCTCCTTGATATGGTTGCAGAACTTGGCAAGCCGTTCTAATGTTAAGCCCGTTTCTTCGACATTTTCTTGGGTCTCTTCCTGGGTATCACTCTCTTCCTCACTTGCCGATTTCGTCAGGTCTTCGAGGTCTGCGTCAGTTAGGGGCTGGGAATGGCAGTCCAACAACTCGTCGACGTCTTCAGTCGTCATGTCGCCAAACCCGTCACCTCCAATTATGGCAGCCAACTGCACAGATTTCCGTATTGCAGAGTGTTGGATTTCCGACGGAGTAAATCCCTTGTCGTCGTAAACAATATCGGGCCACAACTTCTTCCAGCTCACATTCACGGTTGCAGGTTTCATCTCTTGAAGTGCCTTCTGAATATTCTGCAGGCACGTGGCTATGGTGTACTGCCGCCAGTACGCCTTCAAGTTGAAATCTTCATCCTCGTCATCTTGGGCAGCATCCACACACGCAACGAGGTCCGCCAAGGTATTCTTCGTGTAGAGGGCCTTGAACGCCCTGATAACCCCCTGGTCCATCGGTTGAATTAATGACGTGGTGTTGGGTGGCAGGAACTCAACCTGAATGCCCTCATGCGACAGGTCAGTTGCGTGTCCACCAGCGTTATCCATAAGGAGAAGGATCTTGAATGGTAAGCCCTTCTCTAAGAGATATTTACTGACTTGCGGGATAAAACACTGGTGGAACCAGTTGGAGGTCAGCATCTTCGTAATCCATGCTTTTTGATTATGCATCCAGTACACGGGAAGGAGATTCTTATTTTTATTTTTCAAAGCGCGAGGATTTTTCGACTTATAAATAAGCCCCGGCTTTAACAAAAATCCAGCAGCATTGCCACACATCACGAGGGTAACGCGATCCTTGAATGCCTTAAAGCCAGAGGCTTTGGCTTCCTCTTTGAACAGGAAAGTTCGCGACAGCATTCTCTTCCAAAACAAGCCAGTCTCATCCATATTAAAGACTTGTTCCGGCTTGTATCCACCTTCGGCGATAATATTCTTGAACGTCTGGTTCACGTAAGTTTCAGCAGCGGCAGTGTCAGCGGAAGCAGACTCCCCATGCAGGGAAACGCTTTTCAGGGCGAAGCGTTTCTGAAACTTCGCGAACCATCCTTTGCTTGCGGAAAAACGTTTCTGAGGCTGGGAATCAGTGGATGTCCCTGGTTGAGGATCATCTGCATCATCATCATCTTCAGCATGGTTGCCGTCGTCGTCTTTAGGTTCCTTTGCAGCAAAATTCTCATATAAACTCAAAGCCTTTGTTTGGATGGTGTTCGTATCCAACGCTATGTTCTTCTTCCGGCAGTCGGCAATCCACACAGCTAAAGCACCTTCCATGCGTACGATCGTTTTATTACGCGTTGTAACGACTCGCTTCGCTGATCTGCTAAAGGTGATTGCAGCCGTCTTTCTAATGTTCGCCTCGTCCTTTTTGATATAGCGAACGGTGGATTCGTTGATGCCAAAATGGCGGCCGGCGGCCGCGTAACTTCTACCATCTTTTAACATGTCGAGAAGCGTAACCTTCTCAGCTATCGTCATCATCCTTCGGTGGCGTTTAGGCTCACTACCAGCCTTAAGAGAAGCAGAACGCTTGGGAGCCATTACAGTAGGATTTACGTACAGTACTGTAACAAAAAGTTCAACTTAAAAAGGTCGCACACAGCACAGATTAAACTTCACAAACTTAAGAACGTCTACTCAGCGATACGCGGTAACAGAGAGTGAACGATCCAGCCCCGCGAGAACTTTGATGCTGCGGGTAGAAGATGCGGGCAAAACACCAATCACAGGCTAGATAACAAAACTTGAGTTCTGATTCGTCATCTATCAGCGCTTGAACCAATCACAACCCGTCTTACAGTACTATGATGCGTTGGTTACCTACTCATAGAAGATGCCCCGCGCATACTGAACGTACGTAGATTAAGTACAATACCGTAATAATAATAAATAATGATAATAATACTGTACAGTAATAATAATAATAATAATGATAATAATAATAACAATAATAATTTTATTAACAACAACAACAATAATAATAATAATAACAATAATAATAATACACACTTTACGTACGCTATTTTACGCCTCTCTCTCTCTCTCTCTCTCTCTCTCTCTCTCTCTCTCTCTCTCTCTCGTACGCTTATTCGAAATGTGATTTTTGCAACAAAGAATATTATTGGATGCAGTACTGTACTACGTACGTATACATACAAAAGATTCATGGAAAAGAAGCACATCCATTACAGTACACACCATTCTAATATGGTATGACTGCATCTGATTTGCGTTTCATGTTCGATTTAATTTTACTACGTACTGAATTATCGTATGATCACATTCTCTTTTCGTGTTTTATTTCTTTCTGTGCTGAATTATATATCATATGTAATGCAATGAACAATCAGTAAGAGCAGATATTACTAATTACAGTATTAATGGAATTACAGGTAACAAAATATCGTATTTGGGGGTCTTCAGATTTCGCGGTATTTTCGAATTTTCCGGAAAATCCGCGATATGTATATATATATATGGGATATGGAAAAACCCCGCGAAGTGGTGAATCCGCGATTGTCGAACCGCGAAGTAGCGAGGGTTCACTGTAACTACGTTTTCAATCTCTCACCGCACATAGCCTGGGGACGAGAATAAAAACCTAAAAACGTTTTATCCTTCCTCCCCGTACAGCGACTAGGGACGTGAGTAACACGAGAACAACGTTACCCGCTTGAACGGAACGTTTTCTCTCCTCTCTCTCCCTCCGTCTCTATCTCTCTCTCTCTTTCTCTCTTGATTTCGCACCTAAGAGAAGAGCCCAATTATATATCGTCAAAAAAACATGTTATTTGACTAAAGGAAAAAACTGAAAGGTTTTTCAAATAAAAAGTTCCTTTAAATTAGAATTTAAAACATTTAAGCTAAGAAAGAATGAACAAAACGTCAGAATCGATTTACTCTTACTGCAAAGTAAAACCATGATACACTCTCTCTCTATCGTAACGATAGAGCGCATGTTGAACGTCCTGAACGTCAACAACTGCGTAGCATAAAAAACTAAACGTTAGTTCATCTTTGAAAACAGTACGAAGACTATCAAAGAAATTCTTTCATAAAATGTTACATTTAAAAAGTTTTAAAACCTTAGCTCTTTAAAAGCTAAAGACGATATAAAGGGCTCAACGTTGATTAACTTCGGTTTCCAAGTTAGGACCGCCTACTCTCAGGAAAGGTCTATATAAACAAAGCATTAAAATTTATTTTTATATGTTTATAAAAAATGGAAAGTTAATCGAAGAGGCCTAATAAAGGCGGAGAGATATAAAATATATAGAGGAAAATCTATAACGTGATAAGATAATTACTAAAAGCCTAAACACACTTCCGTCTAAGGGAAGGGTCGGCCATTTAAAAGTGAAAGAAAGTCCATACTCTCTTTGTCACCATAATTAAATTATCCAAAACGAGTTCAAGTTTTAAGATGAAGATAAAACACCTGCATAGCGAAAGCTCAAAACTAGAATAGTGTACTTCACCAAATAGTTGTGAAAACAAATCCAGTTAGCAACAGCGAATTAGTAGGTCTTGCCGGTAGCCCGACAGAGAGAAAATTGAGTTCTTTGTTTACAATGAGTACTGGGTATCTGAACGACAGATGGCGCTGTTGAGTACACCCCCTACCTGTGTAGCGATCGCTGGCGAATTTTTCCGTAGAGTTTTTCTGTCGAGCAACAGAGTTGCAGCTATTATAATCACCGGCTAAGTTAAATATTGAAAATATTACATTTAAAAAGTTTTAAATCCTTTAAAAGCTAAAGACGATATAAAGGGCTCAATGTTGATTAACTTCGGTTTCCAAGTTAGGACCGCCTACCTCAGGAAAGGTCTATATAAACAAAGCATTAAAATTTATTTTATATGTTTATAAAAAATGGAAAGTTAATCGAAGAGGCCTAATAAAGGCGGAGAGATATATATAGAGGAAAATCTATAACGTGATAAGATAATTACTAAAAGCCTAAACACACTTCCGTCTAAGGGAAGGGTCGG
>NC_090752.1:55320176-55352676 GCF_036898095.1 Palaemon carinicauda
ATAATTTAAAACATTTAAGCTAAGAAAGAATGAACAAAACGTCAGAATCGATTTACTCTTACTGCAAAGTGAAACCGTGAAACACTCTCTCTCTATCGTAACGATAGAGCGCATGTTGAACGTCCTGAACGTCAACAACTGCGTAGCATAAAAAACTAAACGTTAGTTCATCTTTGAAAACAGTACGAAGACTATCAAAGAAATTCTTTCATAAAATTGTTATTTTGATAATAAAATAAATTTTTGAATATACTTACCGGTGATTATAATAGCTCGCAACTCTGTTGCTCTACAGAAAAACTCTACGGAAAAATTCGCCAGCAATCGCTACACAGGTAGGGGGTGTACTCAACAGCGCCATCTGTCGTTCAGATACCCAGTACTCATTGTAAACAAAGAACTCAATTTTCTCCTCGGTCCACTGTGTCTCTATTGGGGAGGAAGGGAGGGTCCTTTAATTTATAATCACCGGGTAAGTATATTCAAAAATTTATTTTATTATCAAAATAACATTTTTCAATATTTAACTTAGCCGGTGATTATAATAGCTGATTCACACCCAGGGGGGTGGGTAGAGACCAGCAAAATATGTTTACATCATATGAGCTAAGAATTTTTATTTCATTTTAGAAGTTATCAAAATAACTAAACAAAATAAATAGGTACCTGGTAAGGAAGTCGACTTGAACAATTACTCTGCCTTTTTGAGTACGTCTTCCTTACGGAGCCTCGCGATCCTCTTAGGATGCTGAGCGACCCCTAGGAGCTGAAGTATCAAGGGTTGCAACCCATACAACAGGACCTCATCAAAACCTCTAATCTAGGCGCTTCTCAAGAAATGACTTTGACCACCCGCCAAATCAACTAGGATGCGAAAGGCTTCTTAGCCTTCCGGACAGTCCAAAAACAACAATAAAAACATTTCAAGAGAAAGATTAAAAAGGTTATGGAATTAGGGAATTGTAGTGGTTGAGCCCTCACCCACTACTGCACTCGCTGCTACGAATGGTCCCAGAGTGTAGCAGTTCTCGTAAAGAGACTGGACATCCTTAAGATAAAAAGACGCGAACACTGAATTGCTTTTCCAATAGGTTGCGTCGATTATACTTCGCAGAGATCTATTTTGTTTAAAGGCCACGGAAGTTGCGACAGCTCTAACTTCGTGTGTCCTTACCTTCAGCAAAGCTTGGTCTTCCTCATTCAGATGGGAATGAGCTTCTCGTATTAACAGTCTGATAAAATAGGATAAAGCATTCTTTGACATAGGCAAAGATGGTTTCTTAACTGAACACCATAAAGCTTCAGACGGGCCTCGTAAAGGTTTAGTTCGTTTTAAATAGAACTTAAGAGCTCTTACAGGGCATAAGACTCTTTCTAGTTCATTTCCAACCATACGATAAGCTTGGAATATCGAACGATTTGGCCAAGGTCGAGAAGGCAGCTCGTTTTTGGCTAGAAAACCAAGTTGTAGAGAACATGTAGCCGTTTCAGATGAGAATCCGATGTTCTTGCTGAAGGCATGAATCTCACTGACTCTTTTAGCTGTGGCTAAGCATACCAGGAAAAGAGTCTTTAAGGTGAGATCTTTCAGGGAGGCTGATTGTAGCGGCTCGAACCTGTCTGACATAAGGAATCTTAGTACCACGTCTAAATTCCAACCAGGTGTAACCAAACGACGCTCCTTCGTGGTCTCAAAAGACTTAAGGAGGTCCTGTAGATCTTTATTGTTGGAAAGATCTAAGCCTCTGTGACGGAAAGACTGATGCCAACATGCTTCTGTAACCCTTGATAGTGGGAGCTGAAAGAGATCGTTCTTTCCTCAGATATAAGAGGAAGTCCGCTATTTGAGTTACAGAGTACTGGTCGAGGATACGGATACTGACTTGCACCAGTTTCGGAAGATTTCCCACTTTGATGGGTAGACTCTAAGGGTGGATGTTCTCCTTGCTCTAGCAATCGTTCTGGCTGCCTCCTTCGAAAAGCCTCTAGCTCTCGAGAGTCTTTCGATAGTCTGAAGGCAGTCAGACGAAGAGCGTGGAGGCCTTGGTGTACCTTCTTTACATGTGGCTGACGTAGAAGGTCCACCCTTAGGGGAAGTGTTCTGGGAACGTCTACTAGCCATCGAAGTACCTCGGTGAACCATTCTCTCGCGGGCCAGAGGGGAGCAACTAGCGTCAACCTTGTCCCTTCGTGAGAGGCGAACTTCTGCAGTACCTTGTTGACAATCTTGAACGGAGGGAATGCATATAGATCTAGATGTAACCAATCTAGGAGAAAGGCATCTATATGAACTGCTGCTGGGTCCGGGATTGGTGAGCAAAATATTGGGAGCCTCTTGGTCATCGAGGTTGCGAAGAGATCTATGGTTGGCTGGCCCCAGGTGGCCCAAAGTCTCTTGCATACATCCTTGTGGAGGGTCCATTCTGTTGGAATTATTTGTCCCTTCCGACTGAGACAATCTGCCATGACATTCAAGTTGCCTTGGATGAACCTCGTTACTAGTGATATGTTTAGACCTTTTGACCAGGTGAGGAGGTCCCTTGCGATCTCGTACAACGTCAGAGAGTAGGTCCCTCCTTGCTTGGAGAAGTACGCCAAAGCCGTGGTGTTGTCCGAGTTCACCTCCACCACTTTGCCTTGAAGGAGAGACCTGAAGCTTTTCCAGGCCAGACGTACTGCCAGTAGCTCCTTGCAGTTGAAATGCATTGTCCTTTGACTCGAGTTCCATATTCCCGAGCATTCCCGACCGTCTAATGTCGCACCCCAGCCTACGTCCGATGCATCCGAGAAGAGAACGTGGTTGGGAGTCTGAACAGCCAGGGGAAGACCCTCTCTTAGGTTGATATTGTCCTTTCACCAAGTCAGACAAGACTTTATCATTTCGGAAACCGGGATCGAGACCGCTTCTAGCGTCTTGTCCTTTTTCCAGTGAAAAGGTAGATGGTATTGAAGAGGACGGAGGTGTAGTCTTCCTAGTGACACAAATTGATCCACGGATGACAGTGTCCCTACCAGACTCATCCACAGCCTGACTGAGCAGCGTTCCTTCTTCAGCATCTTCTGGATGGATAGCAGGGCTGGGGGCTGATCGTCTTGTTGTTCAGCAACGTCCTCATCAGAGGGTTCCTCATGCGAAACTGATGAGGAAACGGCAACGGAGTGGGCAACGTCTGGCTCGCTGAATCCGGTCGCACTGGTGGATGCGTGACGGAGCCAGACGCAATATCATGGAACTGCTGCACAGTCTGAGAACTGTCAACAACCATGGGTGCGCGAGGAAGCACAGCGTCAACCCGAGACTGTCTAGACTGTCTGGGTTGTGCAGTCAACACCCTACCGGGTTGCTGAGGTTGACGCACTGCGTCAAAACAAGTCACCTCTGCTGGTTGTTGAACGTCCTGAACGTCAACAACCACCTCCGAGCGTCGCTTAACGTCAACGTGCGGCTGGCAACCCACACTGGGTCGCATCGGTGGAGGAACCACCTCAACTGGCAGACGCGAGTAGGTTACCTCAGCGTCAACAGGGCGCACAACCGACCGGTTGGAAGGTTGTTGGCCAGAAGGTTCTTCTCCGCATTTAAGTCCTCTATCAAGGACGCAAGCTTGGACTGCATGTCTTGCAGCAAAGCCCATTTAGGGTCTACGGGAGCAGGTGTGGCAACAGACGTGGTTAGCGACTGAGGCGGAACCGGTTACCATCCCTGAAAGCCTTGTTATGCGTGACATAATAGTACAGCAAAACTTCAAAGGCTCGACAACAGCTGTGAAGTTGACCTGTAAACAACTTGGAGCGTCTCCTGGCTAGGCGCCAGGGAGAGTCTACCAGAATTGAGAAGTCTATCTGGGCAGAGGCATGAACTCCCAAGCCGAGAACTTCTCTCGTGTCATATCAGACTCTCGCTCTATAAACCAGTTTAAAAGAAGGGAAAGCAAAGGCTGTATACCCCAAACTCCTCCTGGTGAAAAACCAGTCGCCTAGCCAACGTAACGCTCTCTAGGAGAGCGAGAGAGCACTAGCTTAAAAACAACGGCTTCGAAGTAGCTAGGCCTAGTGTAAGCTCTGACGTTTAGGCGAACGAGGAGCAGCAGTTACAAAAAGATCCGGACAAAGATCCTTAAAAAAATCATCATGATTTAATTAAAGTCCATAGGAGGCTAAGCAGCTTTAGGCTCCTCTCCATCTGACAGAGTCCTCAAGGGAATATCAGTAGGAGGGAGAACAGCAACTTCCTCATCTACAGGAACCTTGTCCGATAAAAGCTGAGTCTCTCACTGGTGCATTAGTAGCGGACCAGAACGCAACGTCATGTAACTGCTTGACAGTCTGTGAACTGTCAACAACTGAACTGTCAACCACAACAGGTGCGTGAGGACGCACAGCGTCCACTCGAGACTGCTTTGACTGCCTAGACTGAGCAGTCAAAACAACTCTAGAATGCGGAGGTTGACGCACAGCGTCAAAACAAGTCAACTCCGATTGTTAGTGAACGTCTTGAACGTCAACAGGAGCATCAGCCAGTGGCCTAACGTCCAAATGCGGCTGAAAAACCACACGAGACCGCATCGAGTGTGGTTCTAAACAACCTGACTGACGTGACTAAGCTACGCCAACGTCAACAGTAAGCACAAAGGAACGTTAGGTTGGCTGAAAGCCAGGATATCGATGAGATAAACGGCTAGACTCAACGGACTAATCGGCAGAATAGTCTTCCATAAGGGAGGCAAGCATATACCGCATGTTTTGCCATACAACCCCTTAAGGATCAACGGAAATGGTTGTAGTAATAGACGAGGGTAACGTCTGTGACCGCAACACTTTGCCTACAAAAAAAGACTCTCGGAGTCTGTGTTACGCTTTTGTTAGGCGGCGAGCAGTTATCCGATGACTGCATAGGGTCAGAGCTGTCCTAATGGCTGTAACCAGGACGCTGGACCTGTCCTGAAAGGACTGACTTTCGCTTAAGGGCTTCGAAACCTTGTGACAGGTTTCTTATGCGAAAAGCCTACGGATGGCGAGGAGAAACAACGTCTCTCTCGTCTTATGGTAGGGGAGATCTTGGTAAGATACACCCGATACCATAGAGGGAAAACGTCTGTTCGTTGGTCAAGGCCTCTCGAACCCATAAGTCATTTGACATTACTTCTCCCCTGGGCTTGGGAGCTTGTAAGAGGTCCCGGACTAGGTGAACGACAGGCACGAACAGACGAACCCTCGGACGCAACACTGTAACACTTTGCGCCTCGGACGCAACACTGTAACACTTTGCGCATATCACTTTATCACTTTGATTTTCTGTTTTGCACTAATTTCTACCTGAAACACGCAATTCTACCCTTCATTAAAAGGTAGCAATTGCGAAATTAGTCGTATAATGCAAGCTCATAATACCAGCAAAAAACAGAAAACATATTTTAAGATAAAAAGAAAAATCAGTGGCTGAGAAAGAGACTAAACACTAGTTCATATACAGTGAACCCTCGTTTATCGCGGTAGATAGGTTCCAGACGTGGGCGCGATAGGTGAAAATCCGCGAAGTAGTGACATCATATTTACCTATTTATTTAACATGTATATTCGGACTTTTAAAACCTTCCCTTGTACGTAGTACTGTTAACAACCCACCCTTTAATGTACAGAACACTTAATGCATGTACTACAGCACCCTAAACTAAAACAGGCACAAATATTAAAGGCGATTTTATATCATGCGTTTCCTAAACACCTAAAAAGCACAATAAAAAATGGCAACCAATGTTTTGTTTACGTTCATCTCTGATCATAATGAAGAAACAAACTCATTTAGTGTACAGTACACATATATGTATAGGTTAGTTTTTGCATCGATTATATTGATTATACAGTACTGTACTGTATGTTGATTTGTTTATTACCAATGTTTTAGTTTACGTATTTTTCTTAGGACTTCCAAATGAAATGTTTTTCTTTATGACGCCGCCTGAAACGACGGCGTGTACGCTCAGTAAACAACCACGCTCAGAACAAACAAGGCATTTAACGCGCATGATGATAGTGATAAATAATGATACAGTACATACAGTATTTACAGTAAAAGCATTTACAAAATATGTTACCTTACAAATATAAATTATACAGTATTGTACGTAGCAAA
Source organism: Palaemon carinicauda (assembly GCF_036898095.1). Lineage (NCBI taxonomy): Eukaryota > Metazoa > Arthropoda > Malacostraca > Decapoda > Palaemonidae > Palaemon > Palaemon carinicauda. The sequence continues at coordinate 55,326,310 of NC_090752.1, forward strand.
GCAGGAAAACAATTTACGAGAGAGAAGAGAGAGAGAGAGAGAGAGAGAGAGAGAGAGAGAGAGAGAGAGAGATTGTTTTACGTACGTAAATGTAAATTTTAAACAAAAAAAATATGATAGGTTACAACATGTAGACTTTTAAAACCTTCCCTTTAACTTAATGCATACAGTACGTACTGTACATTACTAAACTATAAAACAGGCAGTAAGAATATTAAAGTAAAAAATAAAGATTGTTACTGTACTCACCACGAAAGAAGTTGAAGAAAAACTTGAATGGTGATGGCGATGAATTTGCTGCACAGTAGAAATGATGATGATGAAGCTGATGATGTGTTCTACTGTGCAGTCAATGATAGTATTTTACGTCTCTTCAGACGGAGGTGTCTTTTCCTGGGACACCTCTTCAACTTCTTCAATTTCTTCCGAAGGCGTACTAGCAGGAGGAACTGGCTCTTTTTTGCGAGGCTGGAAAAACATTGTGATCGGAAGTTGCTGCCGCTGCTTCTTTTTTCGCTCTAAGAGCATCCTGTAGGGAGTCATGATGTCATCGACCTTGTTGGAGAATTGCATAGACCGAACCATATCCTCGTCCCACTCTTGTAACATTTCTTTCGCCTCCTTGATATGGTTGCAGAACTTGGCAAGCCGTTCTAATGTTAAGCCCGTTTCTTCGACATTTTCTTGGGTCTCTTCCTGGGTATCACTCTCTTCCTCACTTGCCGATTTCGTCAGGTCTTCGAGGTCTGCGTCAGTTAGGGGCTGGGAATGGCAGTCCAACAACTCGTCGACGTCTTCAGTCGTCATGTCGCCAAACCCGTCACCTCCAATTATGGCAGCCAACTGCACAGATTTCCGTATTGCAGAGTGTTGGATTTCCGACGGAGTAAATCCCTTGTCGTCGTAAACAATATCGGGCCACAACTTCTTCCAGCTCACATTCACGGTTGCAGGTTTCATCTCTTGAAGTGCCTTCTGAATATTCTGCAGGCACGTGGCTATGGTGTACTGCCGCCAGTACGCCTTCAAGTTGAAATCTTCATCCTCGTCATCTTGGGCAGCATCCACACACGCAACGAGGTCCGCCAAGGTATTCTTCGTGTAGAGGGCCTTGAACGCCCTGATAACCCCCTGGTCCATCGGTTGAATTAATGACGTGGTGTTGGGTGGCAGGAACTCAACCTGAATGCCCTCATGCGACAGGTCAGTTGCGTGTCCACCAGCGTTATCCATAAGGAGAAGGATCTTGAATGGTAAGCCCTTCTCTAAGAGATATTTACTGACTTGCGGGATAAAACACTGGTGGAACCAGTTGGAGGTCAGCATCTTCGTAATCCATGCTTTTTGATTATGCATCCAGTACACGGGAAGGAGATTCTTATTTTTATTTTTCAAAGCGCGAGGATTTTTCGACTTATAAATAAGCCCCGGCTTTAACAAAAATCCAGCAGCATTGCCACACATCACGAGGGTAACGCGATCCTTGAATGCCTTAAAGCCAGAGGCTTTGGCTTCCTCTTTGAACAGGAAAGTTCGCGACAGCATTCTCTTCCAAAACAAGCCAGTCTCATCCATATTAAAGACTTGTTCCGGCTTGTATCCACCTTCGGCGATAATATTCTTGAACGTCTGGTTCACGTAAGTTTCAGCAGCGGCAGTGTCAGCGGAAGCAGACTCCCCATGCAGGGAAACGCTTTTCAGGGCGAAGCGTTTCTGAAACTTCGCGAACCATCCTTTGCTTGCGGAAAAACGTTTCTGAGGCTGGGAATCAGTGGATGTCCCTGGTTGAGGATCATCTGCATCATCATCATCTTCAGCATGGTTGCCGTCGTCGTCTTTAGGTTCCTTTGCAGCAAAATTCTCATATAAACTCAAAGCCTTTGTTTGGATGGTGTTCGTATCCAACGCTATGTTCTTCTTCCGGCAGTCGGCAATCCACACAGCTAAAGCACCTTCCATGCGTACGATCGTTTTATTACGCGTTGTAACGACTCGCTTCGCTGATCTGCTAAAGGTGATTGCAGCCGTCTTTCTAATGTTCGCCTCGTCCTTTTTGATATAGCGAACGGTGGATTCGTTGATGCCAAAATGGCGGCCGGCGGCCGCGTAACTTCTACCATCTTTTAACATGTCGAGAAGCGTAACCTTCTCAGCTATCGTCATCATCCTTCGGTGGCGTTTAGGCTCACTACCAGCCTTAAGAGAAGCAGAACGCTTGGGAGCCATTACAGTAGGATTTACGTACAGTACTGTAACAAAAAGTTCAACTTAAAAAGGTCGCACACAGCACAGATTAAACTTCACAAACTTAAGAACGTCTACTCAGCGATACGCGGTAACAGAGAGTGAACGATCCAGCCCCGCGAGAACTTTGATGCTGCGGGTAGAAGATGCGGGCAAAACACCAATCACAGGCTAGATAACAAAACTTGAGTTCTGATTCGTCATCTATCAGCGCTTGAACCAATCACAACCCGTCTTACAGTACTATGATGCGTTGGTTACCTACTCATAGAAGATGCCCCGCGCATACTGAACGTACGTAGATTAAGTACAATACCGTAATAATAATAAATAATGATAATAATACTGTACAGTAATAATAATAATAATAATGATAATAATAATAACAATAATAATTTTATTAACAACAACAACAATAATAATAATAATAACAATAATAATAATACACACTTTACGTACGCTATTTTACGCTCTCTCTCTCTCTCTCTCTCTCTCTCTCTCTCTCTCTCTCTCTCTCTCTCGTACGCTTATTCGAAATGTGATTTTTGCAACAAAGAATATTATTGGATGCAGTACTGTACTACGTACGTATACATACAAAAGATTCATGGAAAAGAAGCACATCCATTACAGTACACACCATTCTAATATGGTATGACTGCATCTGATTTGCGTTTCATGTTCGATTTAATTTTACTACGTACTGAATTATCGTATGATCACATTCTCTTTTCGTGTTTTATTTCTTTCTGTGCTGAATTATATATCATATGTAATGCAATGAACAATCAGTAAGAGCAGATATTACTAATTACAGTATTAATGGAATTACAGGTAACAAAATATCGTATTTGGGGGTCTTCAGATTTCGCGGTATTTTCGAATTTTCCGGAAAATCCGCGATATGTATATATATATATGGGATATGGAAAAACCCCGCGAAGTGGTGAATCCGCGATTGTCGAACCGCGAAGTAGCGAGGGTTCACTGTAACTACGTTTTCAATCTCTCACCGCACATAGCCTGGGGACGAGAATAAAAACCTAAAAACGTTTTATCCTTCCTCCCCGTACAGCGACTAGGGACGTGAGTAACACGAGAACAACGTTACCCGCTTGAACGGAACGTTTTCTCTCCTCTCTCTCCCTCCGTCTCTATCTCTCTCTCTCTTTCTCTCTTGATTTCGCACCTAAGAGAAGAGCCCAATTATATATCGTCAAAAAAACATGTTATTTGACTAAAGGAAAAAACTGAAAGGTTTTTCAAATAAAAAGTTCCTTTAAATTAGAATTTAAAACATTTAAGCTAAGAAAGAATGAACAAAACGTCAGAATCGATTTACTCTTACTGCAAAGTAAAACCATGATACACTCTCTCTCTATCGTAACGATAGAGCGCATGTTGAACGTCCTGAACGTCAACAACTGCGTAGCATAAAAAACTAAACGTTAGTTCATCTTTGAAAACAGTACGAAGACTATCAAAGAAATTCTTTCATAAAATGTTACATTTAAAAAGTTTTAAAACCTTAGCTCTTTAAAAGCTAAAGACGATATAAAGGGCTCAACGTTGATTAACTTCGGTTTCCAAGTTAGGACCGCCTACTCTCAGGAAAGGTCTATATAAACAAAGCATTAAAATTTATTTTTATATGTTTATAAAAAATGGAAAGTTAATCGAAGAGGCCTAATAAAGGCGGAGAGATATAAAATATATAGAGGAAAATCTATAACGTGATAAGATAATTACTAAAAGCCTAAACACACTTCCGTCTAAGGGAAGGGTCGGCCATTTAAAAGTGAAAGAAAGTCCATACTCTCTTTGTCACCATAATTAAATTATCCAAAACGAGTTCAAGTTTTAAGATGAAGATAAAACACCTGCATAGCGAAAGCTCAAAACTAGAATAGTGTACTTCACCAAATAGTTGTGAAAACAAATCCAGTTAGCAACAGCGAATTAGTAGGTCTTGCCGGTAGCCCGACAGAGAGAAAATTGAGTTCTTTGTTTACAATGAGTACTGGGTATCTGAACGACAGATGGCGCTGTTGAGTACACCCCCTACCTGTGTAGCGATCGCTGGCGAATTTTTCCGTAGAGTTTTTCTGTCGAGCAACAGAGTTGCAGCTATTATAATCACCGGCTAAGTTAAATATTGAAAATATTACATTTAAAAAGTTTTAAATCCTTTAAAAGCTAAAGACGATATAAAGGGCTCAATGTTGATTAACTTCGGTTTCCAAGTTAGGACCGCCTACCTCAGGAAAGGTCTATATAAACAAAGCATTAAAATTTATTTTATATGTTTATAAAAAATGGAAAGTTAATCGAAGAGGCCTAATAAAGGCGGAGAGATATATATAGAGGAAAATCTATAACGTGATAAGATAATTACTAAAAGCCTAAACACACTTCCGTCTAAGGGAAGGGTCGGCCATTTAAAAGTGAAAGAAAGTCCATATACTCTCTGTCACCATAATTAAATCTATCCAAAACGAGTTCAAGTTTTGAGATGAAGATAAAACACCTGCATAGCGAAAGCTCAAAACTAGAATAGTGTACTTCACCAAATAGTTGTGAAAACAAATCCAGTTAGCAACAGCGAATTAGTAGGTCTTGCCGGTAGCCCGACAGAGAGAAAATTGAGTTCTTTGTTTACATTGAGTACTGAGTACCTGCACGACAGATGGCGCTGTTGAAGTACACCCCCTACCTGCATAGCGATCGCTGGCGGATTTTTAACGTAGAGTTTTCTGTCGAGCAACAGAGTTGCAGCTTATATAATCACCGGCTAAGTTAAATATTGAAAAATGTACAATTTGGCACCAAGATAATTCAAATAGGACAGGATTGCATTTTATTGCGAAATGCAATCTGTATATTCATTAGCATTTATCTTGAATTTTTAGAAGGCTAATGCATTTTAACAAAAGAGCAATCATCAAGGCATGTATGTGCTTCTTATTTCCATGAATCTCCCCTGATAACCATACTGCATTGCTTCTTCTCCAGCAGCCCTTTTAATCGACACAATAAGCAAAATTTAAAAATTTTCTTTCACTTCAATAATTACATTATTATTACTATTATTATTACTAGCCAAGCTACAACCCTAATTAGAAAAGCAAGATGCTATAAGCCCAAGGGCTCCAACAGGGAAAAATATCCCAGTGAGGAAAGGAAATAAGAGATAAATAAATGATGAGAACAAATTAACAATAAATCAGTCTAAAAACAGTAACATCAAAATAGATATGTCATACTGTATATAAACTATAAAAAAAACTTATGTCAGCCTCTTCAACATAAAAACATTTGCTGCAACTTTGAACTTTTGAAGTTCCACTGATTCAACTACCCGATTAGGAAGATCATTCCACAACTTGGTCACAGCTGGAATAAAACTTCTAGAATACTGTGTAGTATTGAGCCTCATAATGAAGAAGGCCTGGCTATTAGAACTAACTGCCCGCTGAGTATTACGAACAGGATGGAATTGTCCAGGAAAATCTGAATGTAAAGGATGGTTAGAATTATGAAAAATCTTATGCAAAATGCATAATGAACTAATTGGACGATGGTGCCAAAGATTAATCTCTAGATCAGGAATAAGAAACTTAGTAGACCGTAAGTTCCTGTCCAACAAATTAAGATGAGAATCGGCAGCTGAAGACCAGACAGGAGAACAATACTTAAAACAAGGTAGAATGAAAGAATTAAAAAACTTCTTCAGAATAGATTGATCACCGAAAATCTAGAAAGACTTTCTCAATTTTTTGTGCAAGTGAAGAAGACATAGACCTAATGTGTTTCTCAGAAGTAAATTTGCTGTCGAGACACACACCTAAAATTTTAAGAGAGTTATACAAAGTTAAAGAAACATTAGCAATACACTACTGAGATCCAAATGTTGAGGAGCCACTGTCCTTGACCTACTTACAATCATACTTTGATTTTCGTTAGGATTCAACTTCATACCCCATAATTTGCACCATGCCCTTAAAAACATAATTGAACCCTCTGGGGACCAAGGTTGAAAAGCCCAGTTTGCCGCCTCTAGTCTTTCAGTCATACTTAAATGGTTTACTTATTGCACTCGTGTATGTCTTCTCCTGGTTTAGCAGTTATAGCCTGGAATACACACAGAAATTACTTCTGGGAGCTCATATCTAAATTCCCTTTGTGTATCATGTTGGGGACAAAATGACAAATTCATGGATAATTTGTATTTTTCCTAACTATACAAACCTTAGCTATTTTACAGGGGTATTACTTTCGGCGTAGCTGAAATGACGAGCCATTAATTTTCAACGAGGGTTAACTACCCACACCGTTGGGAGGGTAGCTTGCTACCGCTCCCCCTCACACACCTGTGATTGAGCTCACTTTGCTTGGAGGTCGGACTTCAAGGGGGATAGGGCTGGCGGGCCCGTTTGGTTAAATAGCTAAGGTTTGTATAGTTATGAAAAATACAAATTATCTACGAATTAGTCATTTGTTCCGTAACTGGAATACAAACCACGCTATTTCAAAGGGGTGCCTCACCCATTAGGAAGGGTGGACGTCCCAGCCAATCTGGCTTTTTGGCTTTACCCGGGGGCTCCTTATCTGAGTGTATTAGCACTCAAGGAATAAGGAGTCCCTGCGCCTCGCTAAAACCTTGCGTAGCCTACGCAAGCTGTGTGTGAAGGTATGTAGAAATGTAACTCGTCCTAGAAAGTTATTCTGAAGTTCTTTAGATGGAAAAACTGTGCATTAGGACTTTCCCAATACCACCTCATCAGGGTATGGGGATGCAACAGTATTAATCTTAATTCTAGGTACACAAGGGAGCATGGTTTACCTGCAGTGGTTTGATGTCAGCTATGCAGAGAACCCAGGATGCTGATTTCCCCAAGAGAGGGGAGAATGAAGAAAAAATAAGGGCCAGTCAAACCTTTTCATTCATGCAGATTAAAACCGGGTAACAATCCCCTCAACCTTCTGCTACTTGTCCAATAAGGAGCTTGAGGTTTTAAACCAGATGTTGTGCAGCCACCACAGGACCGATAGAAAACGTATCCAGTCTCCTGTGGGTCACGTCTTGCAGGTAGCGGGATGTGAACGTGTTTTGACGTTTCCACACCCCAGCTTGAAGACCCTGCATCACTGAGTAATTTCTTTTGAAGGCCAGGGACGTAGCTATGCCCCTGCCATCATGTGCTCTGGGGCAACGTGACGGAGGAGGGTCTGGATTCAGTGCAAGGTCAACGACCCAGCAAATCCATGCTGAGATGGTGTTCTTGGTGACCCTCCTCTTGGTCCTTCCTGTGCTAACGAATAGTGCAGGCACAAGAGGATGGGCTGCGGCTGTTCTCTTGAGGTACAGCCTCAAACTCCTTACTGGGCATAGTAAGAGATGGTCTGGGTCACCTGTTACAGTACGGAGACTAGAAATCCGGAAGGAGTCGAATCGAGGATCCGCTACTCCCGGGTTCTGAGTTTCAGCAAAAAAACTCAGGGACAAAGCTGAACATTACCTCTCCCCATCCCCTTGAATGGGCGATGTCGTATGAGAGACCATGAAGTTCACTGACTCGCTTGGCCGAGGCCAAAGCTAGCAGGAACACCGTCTTCCAAGTCAGGTGGCGATCTGTTGCCTGGCGTAATGGTTCATAGGGAGGTCTCTTAAGAGACCTGAGAACTTGAACCACGTTCCATGGGGGAGGTCTCACTTCTGACAGGGGGAAGGTAAGTTCATCATTATTATTATTACTTGCTAGGCTACAACCCTATTTGGAAAAGCAGGATGCTATAAGCCCAGGGGCTCCAACAGGGAAAATAGCCCAGTGAGGAAAGGAAACTTGAGGAAAAATAAAATATTTCAAGAAGAGTAACATAAAATTAAATATCTCCTATATAAACTATAAAAACTTTAACAAAACAAGAGAAATAAGATAGAATAGTGTGCCTGAGTGTACCCTCAAGCAAGAGAAATAACCCAAGAGTGGAAGACCATGGTACAGAGGCTATGGCACTACCCAAGACTAAAGAACAATGGTTTGATTTTTGAGCGTTCTTCTCCTAGAAGAGCTTTTTACCATAGCTAGAGAGTCTCTTCTACCCTTACCAAGAGGAAAGTAGCCACTGAACAATTACAGTGCAGTAGTTAACCCCTCGGATTTAGAATTGTTTGCTAATCTCAATGTTGTCAGGTGTATGAGGACAGTGGAGAATATGTAATAAATAGGCCAGACTATTCAGTGTGTGTGTGTGTGTGTGTGTGTGTGTGTGTGTGTGTGTGTGTGTGGGCAAAGGGAAAATGAACCGTAACAATGTAGTACTGTCTGGCCAGTCAAAAAGCCTCATAACTCTCTAGAGGTAGTATCTCAATGGGTGGCTGGTGCCCAGACCAACCTACTACTCATACTCTGTATTAGTAGAGAAAGTTCCAGCGATGAAGAAATGTCCATTCCTTTCAGTCTGAAGGCGAGGCTTAAGGCTGACCAATAGCCTTTCACTGCAGAGACTGATAGGCGCATTTCTTCACGCAAATACATGAGGAACTCCGCTATTGCTGGAATAGTGGCATCGAGTGGCGAGATACCCCTTCCACGACACCAACCACAGAAGACTTTCCACTTTGCCTGGTAGACTGCTGCTGATGATTTTCGCAGATGTCCAGACATCCTAATCGCAACTTGTTGCAAAAATTCTCTCTCAGAGTGCAGATACTGGATAGTCTACAGGCGTGAAGTGGAAGATGTTGGCATGTGGTTGTTTAAGTAGATTGTGTCATGGAGGGGAGTTCTCTTGGAGGCTACGTTAGGAGTTGCAGAAGGCCCGAGATCCATTCTGCGTGATGCCATAGCGAAGCTATGAGGGTCATTGAAAGATTGACCGATTTTCTGGTCTTGTTGAGTACCCTCCTCATCAGACAGAACGGGGGAGAGGCGTAAACGTCAATGTTGTCCTACCGTTGTTGGAAAGCATCTTGCCAGAGAGCCTTGGGGTCTGGGACTGGGGAACCGTACAGCGGGAGCCTGAAGTTCAGGGCCGTTGCGGAGGTCCACAGTCGGAGAACCCCACAAAGTCAGGACTTTGTTGTCTACTAGATGATTCAAAGACCACTTGGTAGGCTACTCACTATCTGAGATGCTCTGCTCAGGTTGTCAGCGAGCACATTCCTTTTGCCTGGAATGAAGCGTGCCGATAGTGGTATTGAGTGGGTTTCGGCCCATTTCAGTATCTCTACTGCTAGATGGGATAGTTGCTGCGAAAAATTACCTCCTTGTTTGTTGATGTAGGCCACTACTGTGGTGTTATTGCTCACACCACCAAAGAGTGACTTCCCAGGATCTGTTGGAACTGTTGAAGGGCCAGAAAGATGGCCTTTATCTCTATGAGATTTATGTGGAGGTACTCTTCGGACTCTGACCAGAGGCCTGAGGTCGTGTGGTGCACCACGTGGGCCCCCAACCCTTTTTTTGAAGCGTCTGAAAACAGCATCAAATCCGGGGGGAGGACGAGAAGGTCCACTCCCTTACATAGATTCTCGTCTGTCACCCACCACTGGAGGTCTGTCAGTTCCGCAGGTCCCATAGGGATCTGGATGTCCATGGAGTCGGGTGCTTGATTCTAACGGGACTTGAGTCGTCACTAGAGGGATCTCATCCTGAGGCGACCATTGGGAACTAGACGGGCCAGCGATGAAAAGTGACCGAGGAGACAGCCACGATTGGGCTGGAAGTTCTTCTCGTCTGAGAAAAGGTCTTGCAACCTTCCTCAGCCTTGCTATCTTGTTGTCTGATGGGAAGGCTCTGTGGAGAAGTATACCAGTATACCAGTCTTTGAGTGGGAAGCAGAGAGGACTTCGAGATTTACCATGATCCCCAGATCCTGGCAAAGTCTCAGAAGTTTGTCTCGGTGTTGAAGAAGGGTTGACACAGAGTCTGCTAGGATTAGCCAGTCCTCCAGATAACGGAGGAGACGGATGCCAATCCTGTGTGCCCAAGATGACACTAGGGTAAACACTGGTGAAGACTTGAGGTGCTGTGGAAACTCTGAAGCACAGCACCTTGAACTGGAATATTCTGTTGTCTAGGCTGAATCTTAAGTACTTCCTTGAAGACGGATGGACTGGGATCCTTTTGGTCTAGTCTGCACATGAAGTCTTGCAGTCTTACTGCTAGTCTGACTGTGTCTGCCGTAGCATGAACGGAGTTTGTTTGACAAACTTGTTCAGAGCTGAGAGGTCGATGACTGGTCTCCAGTCTCCAAACGCCTTCTTTACAAGAAAGAGTCAACTGAAGAAGCCTGGAGATCCGTCAAGGACCTCTTGGAGAGCATCCTTCTTCAACAGGGTCTGGACTTCTGCCCGGAGGGCTTGCCCCCTTGCCGATCCCATGGCAAGGGAGTTCAATGACACTGGATTCCTGGTCAGGAGAGATAGATGTTATGAACGGGACGCGATATCCTAGACTGATCACGGAGATTGTCCAGGAATCGGCCCCGAGTTGCTTCCACCTGTTTGCGCAACTTTGTAGGCATCCCCCCACGGGTGGAAATGCAGGGGGACTGCCTATCCTAGCGTTTGCGGCCTCGACTGCTCCCTCTAGGATTTTTCCCTCCCCAAGAACAATTTTTGCCTTTCCTGTCTTTGACAAGAAAGGGCTTAGACACCGTTGACTTCGCTGCAGTTTTTGTCGTCGTTGTGGTCTTGGTTGGACGGGACTGCTGTGGTGCTGGAGGTTTATAGGGCTTAGATGTTAAAGCCCCATGGAGGAGGGAGTCTTGATGAGACTTCCTCCACTTCTCAGCAACATGTTCCACATCCTTAAGCTCAAACAGATGCAACCCCTCTATGGAGGAATGTCTGAGCCTATTGATCTCGACACTAGGGATCTTCTGGTGGAATCTCTCAGCTACTGCATCTCAACATTTCAAGATGGTATTTGCCCACAAGTTCCAGACTTGGAGGGCAAGAGACTTGATCGTGCGAGTACCTGAGAGAAGGAAGGTTTCCATAGCTTTCCTGGTACGTTCCTTGGAGAAATCCTCGGATCGTATCAGGATACCTAAGGTCCCTAACCAGATATCAAGCCACGAAATAGCTTGCATAGCATACTTCGTGACCTTCTCCTGGTTAAGGATCTCGGCTGCCGAGAACGAGACCTCCCGGTTGGAGTCTCTTTCAAGAGGGACTCCCCTGGTTAGCTCTTCCAGGGAGTGGTGAAGAGGAAGAGCTGAACTGGGCTCCTCCCGGATCTCGAAGTACCTCCTCTGGAGGTGGGAGGCACTTGTTCGTGGTACCAGAACGGTTGGAGGAGGACATCTCTGAGAGCTGCTCGGCGATCTTGTCCCTGATACTCTTCACCCCTTGAGACTAGGGCAGGGTTGCACTGGTCTTAGAGGGTTTTTGAGTACCAAAGACTCGGTCTAGAACCGTGTCTTTGCCCTCTCGAGGGCGATCTCTGGGTTGGAAAACCCGTTGAGAACCCTCAGAGTCAGAACCTGCCAGAATGCTTGTTCAAACTCCTGCTGGTCTCTTCCTGTTGTAGGACTTGCAGCAAAGTCTCCTTCTGTCCCCAAAGGCTCTTCTTGGGGAGAGTCGCAGACATTCCCTAAGTGGCTGGCTGGCTCCATCCTAGCCCTAGTGGAGGACTTAATCTACTAGTCAGCCAAACAGAAGTTTGTGAAGCCAGTGTACATAAACAGAAGTATGTGATGCCAGCGTACATTTGAAAATATATACTAAATTGAAAATGGGGTAATTACTCACAAGTGTCACTATTTATATCACTTTTGAGTAATTACTCCATTTTAATTTAGCATGTATTTTCAATATATATCAAATGTACGCTGGCATCACGAACTTCTATTTCTGTACGCTGGCATCACAAACTTCTGTTAGGTTGACTATGATGAAGATGTCAGTTCCAGGTCGTTTGGTGAGAAAACCAAGCTAGTTTTTTTTTACAACCCCTTGCTCAACATATCTAGCCATTTTTGGCTTTCCCAGCATTTAAAGAACCTCCTAATTACTGTACAAGAAGAGGACAGCAGCAAGACTGCATAATTTTTGTAAATGGAAAGCGTGGTCTTGTAAACACATACCAGAAGAGGTGCTCAGGAACCTCTGAAAGTGGGGCAGACTGATTAGGTTATGCCGATGAGGAAGGTTTTTCTAAGTTTCCACTAACAGAAGCAGAAGGTCCGGGTGCTATTCTGTTTGTGGCCATCTTAGGAATATCGGAGTCTACTGGACACAACCTTGGGCAATACCCCCAGGTCTGGCACTGGTGAGTAGTAGACTATTAATTTGTTATTGGAGCTTGTGGCAAACATATCTGTTATCAGGGAACCCTACATTCATGAGCCTTTATGCTTCCGTGAATAAAAGATCTGGAAGGGGGGCATTCTAAGGGAGACCCTTGTAGAAGATTCTCATCACTCGGTTATCAAAAACAATCGGATCTGGTGTCTTGGTAGACTGGAACTAGAGCTTGCGCAGAATCTGTGGATTATGACCTGTCTTTTAGTACACCACTACAACGATCACAGATAGATGCAACAGCGCAGGTTATGTGACCTAGGAGCTATAACCATTGCTCTGCTGGTACACGTGCCCAACGAAGGAAAGGACAAGATGCTTCCTTGAGCTGGATTACCCTGTCTTGGGATATAGACTTTCTCTGCTACCGTGTCTTTGCCCAATCACAGGTACAGTACAGTATATCATTCCCTGTGTGGGGAAAAGGTTGGACTTCTACCGATTTGTCACAAAATGAGAGAAGCCTGTCCTAATACTGACAAAGTTGGGACTCCAAGTCTACTAGCATTAGCCAGTCATCCAAATACAGTACCCGGGTAAATACCTGAGGGGGTGTGGGGGGTTTTAAGCACAGTACTATATTCTGGATTGAAACACTTTGCCCCTTAGGACAAATCGTAGGTATTTCCTTAAGGAAGGATTTACAGAGACCAGAAAGTAGGCATTCCTGAGGTCGATGGAGATCATGAAATCAATCTTCCTTAGGGCCTGTGCTGGAAGTTTCCATCCATTTAACCAAGTCGTACGGACAAACTCATTTAGAGCTGGCAGATCTATCACTGTTCTTCAATCTCCTCCTGAGGATTTTTTTACCAAAAAGATAGTTGAAGAACCCCGGAGAGTTGTCTTAGATCTCTTCCAGAGAGCCCTTTGCAGCATACTGTAGTTTGAACCTTCGACCAGAGTGCAAGGTCTCTTTTCTCCTGATCGCCAGAAGGACCAGGTCGTCAGACTTGGATTGAGGGGAAGGGAAAGAACTAGTGAAGGGGAGGCGGTATCCAAATTGAAAGGGGTCTACTGTTCATTGCTCTGCTCTGTGGAACTGCCACTTAGTCCACTTCTTTGACAGCCATTCCCCCCCAGAGGTGGTAAAGGAGGGAATTGCTGACACTAACATTTTCGAAAGCCTTGTTTACCTTTTCCCTTTGCTGTCCTGGTTTTGGCCTCTCCATTGGCAGAAAGGCTGACCAGAATCAGAAGGCCTGTATGACATCCATGTGGACATTCTGGGGTCCAGCTTGTTCAATTCCTCCCTAGGGGCCGGTCTAGGAGTTTGCCTAGGAGGAGACGACCTGCTACGGATATTGGAGGAAAGAAGCTGTGGCCTTTGAAAGATAACCGCCCGATAGAGGAGCAAGTCCTGATAGTCAGCTATCACCTCCTCTTGATCCAGTGGAAACAGCAACGGACCTTTCTGGGACAAATTTCTGAGAAAAGTGCACCATAGTAATTGGCACACAATGATCCTTGCAATCCTGCGATTTCTCAACACGAATGTCAATCTTAGGCGAGTGTCATAGTTGCGAGAGATGAAGGTGAGCTCCTATACTTGTGAACGTTATGCTTCACTGTAACCTGTCTGGTGAGCATCTGTGAACGTTATGCTTCACTGTAACCTGTCTGGTGAGCATCTATTGTGATGAAACTGGAACTGAAACCAGACACCTTTAGCAAATCTTGAGGCAACTACTTCGGGTTTCTTTAATATCCAGTTGGTCCACTGGTTGGTTACTTGGTGTACCGGAAACTTGACAGCCTTAGTCCCCAACGGGACGAGGTCTGTAAATAATTTTTTTCCAAGAATTGGAGAGGTTAGAATTTGAGGCTAGGTAGGCCATGGTGCCCAACCAGTGGTCTATCCAAGAGGCTGCTTGTGAAGGCAGCTTCCATGTTCCCAGTTTCCACAACTATAAAATGTAATCTGCTGGTTGGCCAGCTTCTGTATCGAACTGGACGAGGCCAACTGGATTGAGAGGGAGTGGAGAGGAATGGGTGCCCTGGGTCACATAAAAGTGTCTCTGCCTTGGAAAAGCCGGTGGCAGGATCTTAAAAGGATCAACCCACCTTCAAGGAGTCCTTGTGAACCAACAGCTGTGAATCAACCTTGTCAAAGGCCTTTTTCGCTAGCTCACACCAAGGGAGTTCCAATCGCTGTCTAGATCCCTTGGGAGCCTGACATAACCTAACTATAGCAGCCTTTTTGCCCTTGATAGGGATCATAGAGGCTTCACCAAGGTAGTTTACCTTACTTATTAGGGAAAGGACCTGAAAGAAAGATTCCATACAATGTGTGAAAGGGAAAAAAAATGTTTGAGAAAGCCTAGTTTCATAAATGCCAATTACATGTTTGCGTTAATCAGCGACAAGAATCAATTAAAGGGACTGTTTAGTGGGTGGCAGAAAGGGCGGGCTTCACCACAGCCAACTACTAACTACAGGCTATGGCCAACACCTTGTTATAAGTTTTAACTGTCAAATTTCCGCTACTCTTGAGTCTATTCTCTCAATAAAGGACAAAGGTCTGTATTCGTAGGCAACTAATAAAATGCAATTATTTAAGATAAGTACTATCCTACTATTACAATGTTCTACAAAAAAAAAAATAAAAAAAAAATTGCAACCAGTTTGAACTACTGCAGTTACACCAATTCAACTGCCAAATCTTCAATTGCAGAAATATTGATTATCCTTACTTTATCACGTTTTACAGAAGTTTGCAACATAACATTACAGTAGTATCAGGCCGAATGTCCTGTGATGTGATAAATATTTCAAGTTTTTAGTGTCTCCTTAGTAGGGTTAAACGTAGTTACACCCTAACCTAACAATGACCAATTAACATTTACTAACCTAACCTAACATTCAGACTGGTATAAAACCTGGAGGGGGCGTGAACTCCCCTCATCCCTTGACCTAAGGTGTCATTCATAGTTAAATAAGTTGCTTACATGTCTTGGCTTTTTCAGTTATAAACAAAAGGAATGATCAATCCTTTCTACATATGGTAACCTACAACCCACAATACCCCTAAAAGACCTTGTTCCTCAAAGTCATTCATTTATATTCGACGAAGGTAAAGGTTGTGATGAAATTGGTAGTATTTCGGTAGTTTCCCACAAATTAATATAAAATTCGATCACAATTAGTTCGAAAACTATAATTATAATTTAGACACTGATTCCATAAATATAATAGATTTCCCATAATGGTTGAAACTGTAATAATACCGAAATTCTTAACATATCACCTGTGTTGCAGATTTGAAGCAATATATTTTCACCAAGGGTTGCCCAGGAGTCACTGAACCTAAATCCTAATTATCTTGACTGCTAAGCCTCAAGGAGCCAGGAGTCAAACTAACCTTCAAGACAGTGAACTTGACAGTTGACTGAATGACGGACAGACGGTGGCAAAAAAAACTTGTCCCTGATAATGATAATGCAAGTCAGGGTTGCCAGATTTACTACGTGAGAAAAGGCTAACTTCTTATCAACTACAGCTTTAAAAGGACAACCCATCAGTAAAATAAAGGCCAAAAGTATAGCATTTAAGGCCAACCATTTTTTATAATATTGCTTAAGGCTAACAAATAAAAAAAAAGCCAAATTTGAAGTTTTTAGCCTGAAAAAGACCAACCTGGTAACCCTGATATAAGTAAATAATGAAAACAACGCCACCTACTGTGGAAAGGATGAAAGGCCTCATCTGATTGGTCGATTCACTAAAACGTTTGTGAAACCATCTTTCATTGGTTAATGGTACCTAACGTAATTCGAGAAATTATAAATGAGTGGCAGCACAATAATACGATTGATTGATTGATTTAAAGTTTTCAGGCAACAATAATACGAAGAGGCTTTGTAATTCTAGGCCTGCCAGTGCTAATTTGGAGATAAGATTCAAAATAAAGTTATAACTTCTGCTTCCGACCAGAAAAAATACCTTTAAACTGATAAAAATATTGCATATTATTTACACTGTTAGAGATTATGGGATTGAATGCAACACACTACATTTTATATAATAAAGGACCGAGTACTCAAAATTAATCAGTGGCAAATTTATTTTACATATTGAATAAACATTAGTAATGTACAGAACTTACCGTTTTATTTTTACCCAATTTATTAATCCAAAATGCTACTGCATTGTCATCAGATTCAGACAGCCGAACTTGCAGGGAATGTATTTTTTTTAACAGGTTGGCACAAGTCTCTCTCTATTTCTTAAGATATTTCATATTTCTTACATATTACTTCTAATATATACAGTAGTTTATATATTTCCTTTCTCACTGAGCTATATCCCCTGTAGGAGCCCTTGGGTATATAGCATCTTTCTTTTCCAACTAGGGTTGTAGCTTAGCTAATAATAATAATAATAATAATAATAATAATAATAATAATAATAATAATAATAATAATAATAAAAGAAACAAGGATTTAGTTAATAAAGGTGTACATTTTTATTCACGAAATTTTACATAAATTTAGGAGAGTAGAAATATCAAATGTTGAACGTAATTGAGAAAAATAATCACTCCTATGGAGTTAGGATTGTATAGCAGAGCTGATCAGCATTTTTTTAATTGAGCAATTATTGAAGAAAATTATGATCTTATATGATAGAAACAAACAATGAAAAGGAAAAACACATGCACAAGTTATGTGAATCAGGAATATATACTGATTAGTCATAATTAAGTAGCATTAAGATACCACATAAAAGATTTTATATTCAACTAGATTTAAAAATACTTTTATCGAATATATTTTTTAAGTATAAAAGGCTCAAACCACAAGACTTATATATACCAAATATGGGAACTGATACGAACAATTTCGAACGAAAAATTTAAGATGAAATAATTACAAATATTTTCCAGGATAAAAGATAACATTAATGCAATTAGGCGTAAATTGAACACACAAAAAAATCAACAGAACAAAATCGAATCGAATTTGTACATAAAATAAACTAGACAACAAAAGGATTCATAACTGCGATACACGTATTCGCTGAAGAGTTCCTACAAGTCGTCTATGTATCCCCCAAGTAATCTCAGCAATGGTTCACGTATCGCCTGGGTTATTCCTAGTTGTGGTACATGTATCTCCAATTATTACGTATAGGAAAATTGGGCTGTATCCAGATGTATCCCGTGGCCATGACGCTACAGAAAGCATTGTAGTACTTGCCGGGGGATCGGCAGAAGGACCACTTAGGGCACTTGCACCGAAATTCGATCTGGAATTCTTCCTTGCAGATTTCGTTCCACCAGCAGGTTCTCTGGAAGGACAAATACGCCCGGAGGAAGGTCAAGATAACGGATAGTAGGCCTATAATGATATTGCAGGAAATATGATTATTATTATTAATGGCTAAGCTACAACCCCAGTTGGAAAAGCAAGATGCTATAAGCCCAGGGGCCCCAACAGGGAAAATAGCCCAGCGAGGAAAGGAAGCAAGAAAAATAAAATATTTTAAGAACATTAAAATAAATATTTCATAGATAAACTTTAAAATAATTCAACAAAACAAGATGAAGAGTAATTAGATAGAATAGTGTGCCCGAGTGTAACCTCAAGTAAGAGAACTCTAACCCAAGACAGTGGAAGACCATGGTACAGAGGCTATGGCACTACCCAAGACTAGGGAACAATGATTTGATTTTGGAGTTTCCTTCTCCTAGAAGAGCTGCTTACCATAGCTAAAGAGTCTCTTCTACCCTTACCAAGAGGAAAGTAGCCACTGAACAATTACAGTGCAGTAGTTAACCCCTTGGGTGAAGAAGAATTGTTTGGTAATCTCAGTGTTGTC
The DNA here is from genome assembly GCF_036898095.1 of Palaemon carinicauda. Taxonomy (NCBI): domain Eukaryota; kingdom Metazoa; phylum Arthropoda; class Malacostraca; order Decapoda; family Palaemonidae; genus Palaemon; species Palaemon carinicauda. The sequence continues at coordinate 55,344,686 of NC_090752.1, forward strand.
AGGTGTATGAGGACAGAGGAGATTCTGTAAAGAATAGGCCACACTATTCGGTGTATGTGTAGGCAAAGGGAAAGAACCGTAACCAGAGAGAAGGATCCAATGTAGGACTGTCTGGCCAGTCATAGGACCTCATAACTCTCTACCGGTAGTATCTCAACGGGCGGCTGGTGCCCTGCCTACTACCAGTGGCTTACCGTGATATTAGGGCAAGTCAAGACAATGAATAGTAGGCCTAATGATATTAAAGGGAACATAATCAGTAGCTTACCGTGATAGTTAATGCAAGTCAAGATAACGAATAGTAGGCCTATAATGATATTACAGGAAACATAATCAGTGGCTTACCATGATAATTGGGGCTACAAAAATAACAGCAACAAAATGATATGTCTTACCATGATGAAAAGGACCCTATTACAAAAAGAAATAAAAAAAAAAAAAAAATTGAAATAACAGAAAAAATATTAGTCCTATAGGAAAATCGATGATGGTATATCGTGATAATTAGGCCTACAGAAATAATATTAACATGAACCCAAGAAATAACAAGACCAAAAATAACCATAGCAACAAATATACAACATAGCATGAAGTTCAAAGCAATTGATAATAACAAGAATATTTCATGAAATTAAAAGCAAAAAAAAAAAAAATAACGTCAATAACACATTATAAAAGTTAAGGCCAAAGTAATAATAACAACAACAACAACAACATAATAATAATATAATAATAATAATAATTTAGCACGTTGGAATGGCAGGAGAAAATGTAAGATAGAAGAATAAAAAGTGGGTGTAGATAAGGACCGAAAGCAAGCCGCAAAGACACTTCAGTAATACCTAGAGTGCATCGCATGAGGCACACTGGCGGCAATACTCCTTTAAGGAGACTCTTGTATGGTGTTAAAATGCAATGGTCGCATCTGACTTTTCCTTGCTGGTTACCCAGCCAGCCGGTGACCAGAGCTAACGTTTTCTTTAATTAATATTTTTTTCTTATTACTTTAAGAGGAAAATTTCGAGAGAAAATCTCTCTCTCTCTCTCTCTCTCTCTCTCTCTCTCTCTCTCTCTCTCTCTCTCTCTCTCTCTCTCTCTCTCTCAGTTTTATTCAAGTCTTCTCGTGCCATTTTCCCTTGACTTACAAAAGCTAATATATTTTTATAATTGTACTTCTTTCTCTCTCTCTCTCTCTCTCTCTCTCTCTCTCTCTCTCTCTCTCTCTCTCAGTTTTATTCAAGTCTTCTCGTGCCATTTCCCCTTGACTTACAAAAGCTAATATATTTTTATAATTGTACTTCTCTCTCTCTATCTCTCGCTCTCTCTCTCTCTCTCTCTCTCTCTCTCTCTCTCTCTCTCTCTCTCTCTCTCTCTCTCTCTCTCTCTCTCTCTCTCTCTCTCTTATTCTCCTTTTATCACTGTTTCCAGACGAATGAACTTCCGGAGTTCGGTTCTGCCACCGTTAGCCCACCTCTGATCGGCTCCCTAAAATTCGGGTGTCTTATTTGACCTCTGGAAAAAAAAAATAAAAATAAAAACTTTTAACTTTATTCGGGAAGCTGATTTTGAACTGTTTTCTTGTAACACACACATACACACATACATACACACACACACATACTATATATATATATATATATATATATATATATATATATATATATATATATATATATATATATATATATATATATGTATAATCAGGAGCTTGTATCAGCGTTCCACTAAGATCTATTTCACTTGTCAGACAGAAAAAGGCCAAGTGTATTTTAGACTTAGTAGATTTATGATTTTGAACCATATTACATGGCACTGGGACCGGGAGACCATTCAGCGCTGAATTCCCACTATAGAAAAACCTTGCATTTGCATCCTGAAATGTTAGAGACGTTGGACAGCAAAATAGAAGAAAGGAAAGTTACAATGACCCTTGGCTAATTATTGTCATCATTACTTGTTAAGGTATAACACTAGTTGGAAAAGCAGGATGCTATAAGCTCAGGGGCCCCAACAGGGAAGATAGCCCAGTGAGGAAAGGAAATAAGGAAAAATAAAATATTTAAAGAACAGTGACAACATTAAAATGAATATTTCCTATATGAACTATAAAAACTTTAAAAAAACAAGAGGAAGATAAATTAGATAGAATAGTGCGCCAAAGTGTACCCTCAAATAAGAGAACTCTAACCCAAGACAGTGGAAGACCATGGTACAGAAGCTATGGCACTACCCAAGACTAGAGAACAAAGGTTTGATTTTGGAGTATCCTTCTAGAAGAGCTGCTTACCATAGCTAAAGAGTCTCTTCTACCCTTACTGAGAGGAAAGTGGCCACTGGACAATTACAGTACAGTAGTTAACCCCTTGGGTGAAAAAGAATTGTTTGGTAATCTCAGTGTTGTCAAGTGTATGAGGACAGAGAAAAATATATAAAAAGTATGCCAGATTATTCAGTGTATGTGTAGGCAAAGGGAAAGTGAACCTAACGCTTAAAGTTGACTGGGCGAGATGCACCGACTGCACTAACCCTTCAAGGGGAAAAATGTTACATCAAAGGCAAATCACTTATACAATTCTGTTTTGTATTAATGTCAAATTATTACTCTAATCACTGCAATTTCATTTTCTTTTATAGGCTGCACATGAATTGTAGAAGCAAGAGGCAGTGACAATGCCCTAGAGACTGACTATACATACATTTGATCAGTGCCCAAGCGCCCTCTTCCCCAAGCTAGGGACCAGGATGGCCCGGCAATGACTAATGAGGACGCAGCATGTAGACCTATAGGCTTTCCCATACCCCCATCCTTAGCTAACAAGGATGGTGAGGTTGCAGACACTACAAGAAACTATCAAGTTTGAGTGGGACTCGAACCCCAGCCCAGCAGATCACTTGGCAGAGGCGTTTTCAATAGGGCACTAATACCCTTACGAAGCTATACTCGATTCCTTCAACAAACAAAATGAATAATAGACGATATTTACCTGTAGTTCACTGGCCATATTGGTTTTGGCTAATTTTTTCATGGCCAGATGCCTCTCCTGCCACCAACCCTCCCCATTTACCCGGGCTTTTGGGACCGACACCAAGTTAACGCTGGCTTCCCCCCCCCCCCTTAGTGGCTGGGTGATGGAAATGGAGGTACAGGGAGGGAGACCAAAGCGAAGGTGGATGGACTGTATCAAGGATCTTCTTCTTTAGATTGCCCGGAGCTTCTCTGCGGACAGGGGCTTTTTGATGGTGCGTCTAGCCCCTAGATCAGTGTTTCCCAACCTTTTTTAAATGATTACCCCAAAATTTTATTTCCAACTAATCAATTACCCCATTGAACATATACCCGGTAACATCGGATGTTATGGGAATGTGAATAACTCAATTTCAGAACATCTTGATTACCCCAAAACTACGGGTCCATTACCCCACTGGGGTAATTTACCCCGGGGTTGGGAAACACTGCCCTAGATGGTTGGTATCAAGGATAACCTTCGATCAAAGGGATTAACCAGTGATGAAGTGTGGGACAGAGGTAGATGGAGAACGCTAGCCAGAAACATCGACCCCACAGAGAAGTGGTGGGAAAAGATGCAGACAAAAAAAGAAGATTTACCTGTAGTTTATTCGGCGTGACTAGGGCTGCTACAATGATACAATTTCGATTAAAAGTTGTAAGAATAATCTGTACTTCATTTATAGCGAACAGATAGATTTACAAATGACATTTTCTTCAGAGATTTTGAAGCAAATCTTAACTTCACTCATTGCAAAAAGAACCGATTAATTAACTGTAATGTGTACTGCTTCTGGCAAAAAAGTGATGACAAATTCCATACTTCTTTCGATGTAGAATGTACAAAATGATGAAAAACTATTCTGGGAATTTCATTTTAAAAGTTAATTTTCCAATTTCCTCAAACGTCTTTGACCACTAACCACCCGTACATTTTCAATAGACATTCCTGAAAATAAGAAAAAAGGTAAGCCACTAAAATATTCAAAGACATCGTCGGAGCTTCAAAGACAGTAACAGTAATTTCCGGATTAATTCGCCAAGAAGAAGAAGAAGAAGAAGAAGAAAGCTGACTTGAGAGATTATTTACAGGAGTTGCCAGTTTGTTTTAATCATTTTTTTTTTATTCAATAGCTAATTTCTTCTCTTTCTTAACGTGGACATGTCATGGTAATTAATGATTTCGTTCGGCTTATATTTACTGTGTGCGAAAGGACATTTTTAATGTTCTAGTTTCTGCCATCTTCATTATATAAAAAAGAGATCTTAGTTAAGCATTAGTCGAGTAAATGGATATAGATCAGTAGGCCGTTTACGAACACATTAAATGAAATTTTAGTTTTAAAAGCTAAAGGCTTTTTAGATATGAAGATAAAGAATGAAATCATATGGAATAAGTGGAAAACATGTTCAATCACACCATGTAATTTTTATTCCTTAAGATAATATTATTATTATTATTATTATTATTATTATTATTATCATTATCATCATCATCATTATTATTATTATTATTATTATTATTATTATTATTATTATTATTATCATTATTATCCTTATTATTATCATTATCATTATTATTATTATTATTATTATTATTATTACTAACTAAGCTACAACCCTAGTTGGGAAAGCAGCATACTATAAGCCCAAGGGCTCCAACAGAGAGAAATAGCCCAGTGAGGAAAAGAAATAAACTGCAAGAGAGGTAATGAACAATATAAAATGTTTTAAGAACAGTAATAACATTAGAATAGATCTTTCATATATAAACTATAAAAACTTCAAAAACCAGGAAGAAGAAAAATAAGACAGGAAAGTTTGTCCGAGTGTACCCTCAAGCAAGAGAACTCTAACCCAAGACAGTGGAAGACCATAGTACAGAGGCTATGACACTACCCAAGACTAGAGAACAATGGTTTGCTTTTGGAGTGTCCATCTCCTGGAAGAGCTGCTTATTACAGCTAAAAGAGACATCGTGGTTTAAAATATTAATACAATTTGCAGTAACAAATAAAGACATTCACTTCTAAAATTAAAAGCGAATAGCTAAATGATAAATAATAGGGCCAAAAAATACCATTATTGAAATACTTTACCCTTGGGAAACCAAAGGAAAAATGGCTCGTGAAAAAAATAGGCACTAAGATTTGGTGAGAGAGAGAGAGAGAGCCTTACCTTATTGCCTTATTTTTTGTTTGGGTTCCCCCAGGTCCCTCAGTGTGAGGCACCTCGTATATCCACCAGAGAGTTGCTAATACATCTTCCAGTGTATTTTGCATCTTCCAGTCTTGGATGGTCTGGGATGCATCTTAGGTATTTATCGAGCTGATTTTTAAACGCATCTACGCTCACTCCTGATATGTTTCTTAGATGAGCTGGCAGCACATTAAATAGTCGCTGCATTATCGATGCTGGTGCGTTGTGGATTAATGTCCTGTGCGCCTTTCTCAGTTTACCTGGAATGCTTTTTGGCACTATTAATCTACCTCGGCTTGCTCTTTCTGATACTTTAAGCTCCATGATGTTTTCAGCAATTCCTTCTATTTGCTTCCATGCTTGTATTATCATGTAGCGTTCTCTTCTCCTTTCTAGACTGTATAGTTTTAAAAATTGCAGTCTTTCCCAGTAATCAAGGTCCTTAACTTCTTCTATTCTAGCAGTATAGGACCTTTGTACACTCTCTATTTGCGCAATATCCTTTTGGTAGTGTGGGTACCATATCACATTGCAGTACTCGAGTGTACTACGCACATAAGTTTTGTAAAGCATAATCATGTGTTCAGCTTTTCTTGTTTTAAAGTGTCTGAATAACATTCCCATTTTTGCTTTACATTTAGCCAACAGTGTTGCTATTTGGTCATTGCATAACATATTCCTATTTAAAATTACACCAAGGTCTTTAATTGCTTCCTTGTTTGTGATTGTCTCATTATTAGGTCCCTTGTATGCATACACCATTCCTTCTCTGTTTCCATAATTTATTGATTCAAATTTATCGGAGTTAAATACCATCCTATTTATCTCCGCCCATTCATATATTTTGTTTAGATCTCTTTGTAGTGAGTTCCTATCTTCATCACAAGTAATTTCTCTACTTATTCTTGTGTCATCGGCGAAACTTCTCACTACGGAGTTTTCAACATCACAGTCTATGTCTGAGATCATAATAACAAATAGCAGTGCAGCTAATACCGTACCTTGGGGCACACCAGATATTACCTGGGCTTCATCTGATTTCTCGTCATTTGCAACCACTATCTGTTTTCTGTTTTGCAGGAATTCTTTTACCCATTTTCCTATCTTTCCCACAATATTATGCTTTCTCATTTTTTTCTCCAATATGTTATGGTCTACCTTGTCAGAGAGAGAGAGAGAGAGAGAGAGAGAGAGAGAGAGAGAGAGAGAGAGAGAGAAGTACTAAATACTAAATACACAAGTTTTATACAAGTTTTCCATACCTTTTTCCTTTGGCTTACAGAAGGTAATATATATTTATAATATATATTACCTTCTGTAAGCCAAGGGAAAAAGGTATGGAAAACTTGTATAAAACTTACCTTCTGTAAGCCAAGGGAAAAAGGTATGGAAAACTTGTATAAAACTGAGAGAGAGAGAGAGAGAGAGAGAGAGAGAGAGAGAGAGAGAGAGAGTTATAAACATATATTACCTTTTGTAAGTCAAGGGAAAATGGCACGAGAAAACTTGAATAAAACTGAGAGAGAGAGAGAGAGAGAGAGAGAGAGAGAGAGAGAGAGAGAGAGAATTATGAAAATACATTACCTTTTATAAGTCAAGGGAAAATGGCATGAGAAAACTTGTATAAAACTAGAGAGAGAGAGAGAGAGAGAGAGAGAGAGAGAGAGAGAGAGAGAGAGAGAGAGAGAGAGAGAGAGAGAGAATTATGAAAATACATTACCTTTTATAAGTCAAGGGAAAATGGCATGAGAAAACTTGTATAAAACTGAGAGAGAGAGAGAGAAGAGAGAGAGAGAGAGAGAGAGAGAGAGAGAGAGAGAGAGAGAGAGAGAGAGAGGTAAAAACTATAAAAATAACCGTACCTCTGTGGAATATCTCCTGATAGTCTGGTCATGGTATCCTAACCGCTTGGCGTGGCCTCCGAATGTGGTAGTTGCGAAGAGAGTGAAACAGACAGTAACCTGTGCTGGGAAGATTAACAATCGTCAGTGGATGAATATTACAATCAACGAGTTCATTTGAGTAAGACAGTGTAGTTTAATATCTTCTCTGATTTGTATGAAATAGATTTACCATTTTTTTTTTTATTTTTGTGATTCAGTGTAATTTAAGATTGTATTTTAGTATGAATTGGTGTAACTTGACATCTGTATTTTAGTTTGAATTGGTGTAACTTGAAATCTGTATTCTAGTATGATCCGGTGTAACTTGACATCTGTATTTTAGTATGAATTGGTGTAACTTGACATCTGTATTCTAGTATGAATTGGTGTAACACGATTTCTGTAATTTAGTATGAAGTGGTGTTATTTGACATCTGTATTTTAGTATGAATTGTTGTAACACGACTTCTGTATTTTAGTATGAAGTGGTGTAATTTGACACCTGTATTTTAGTATTAATTGTTGTAACACGACTTCTGTATTTTTGTATGAAGTGGTGTTATTTGACACCTGTATTTTAGTATGAATTGTTGTAACACAACTTCTGTATTTTAGTATGAAGTGGTGTTATTTGACATCTGTATTTTAGTATGAATTGTTATAACACGACTTCTGTATTTTAGTATGAAGTGGTGTAATTTGACACCTGTATTTTAGTATGAATTGTTGTAACACGACTTCTGTATTTTTGTATGAAGTGGTGTAATTTGACACCTGTATTTTAGTATGAATTGTTGTAACACGACTTCTGTATTTTTGTATGAAGTGGTGTAATTTGACACCTGTATTTTAGTATGAATTGTTGTAACACGACTTCTGTATTTTTGTATGAAGTGGTGTAA
>NC_090752.1:55357676-55370176 GCF_036898095.1 Palaemon carinicauda
ACCCTTTCCTATCACACTGTGTTCTCCTTCTTCTTCTTCTTTTTTGTCTGCATCTTTTCCCACTTCTAAGTGGGGTTGATGTTTCTGGCCAGCTTTCTCCATCTAGCATTAATTCTATTCTGATAATACTCAATGTCCATATTCGTTTTGGCAAATTTTTCATGGCGGGATGCCTTTCCTGCCGCCAACCCTCCCCATTTACCCGGGCTTGGGACCGGCAACAAGTTGAGCCTGGCTTGCTCCCCTCAGTGGCTGGGTTTTAAATTAATTCCCAAACTACATCCCTAAATCTTTCCCTGATTATATCCTGGAGATGGAGCTTGGGTGGTGATCATATGGATACATGGTCAGTTTCTAGGGCATTGTCCTGCTAGCCAGGGCATTATCACTGCCCCTTGCCTCCTTAATTAAAATGAACTTTAACTTCTATATAAACAAATGCCTAATTTAGTTAGTCATATATTCATTCTCCTTGAAGTTTATTAAAAAGGTCGATGAAAATGTTATGAAACAATAGTATTTGTACTTCATCTTATCTACATATTTATCAATATTAGCAATAATATTTACATAATAACTCATCTTTCTAAATTATAATCTAGATGGATCATGTATAAAAATACCCAGAGCAGTTAGCAGAATTTCCATGCGCCTCATATCCGATCCAAGATTTTGATGTTTCAATAAATTAAATATATTGTACATCATATCACTCAATTATATACATAAATATCTTTACTGACTATTCTACAGCATTACGATATTCAGTACATGTAGACTTCGCGAGTAACTCAACGAAATTGTTTAAGAATAATTCCTAGAGACGTTTTCAGAATTTCAATTTGAATTTTGTAAAATTCGTCAGACCATTAAGAAACTATATGTATTTTTTCATCATACTTATTACTAATTTTTCTTCTTCTTTTTCTTTGTCTACATCTTTTCCCACTTCTATATGGGGTCGATGTTTCTGGTCAGCTTTTTCCATCTACCTCTTTCCCACACTTCATCACCGGTTAATCCCTGTGATCGAAGGTCATCCTTGATACAGTCCATCTACCTTCGCTTTGGTCTCCCTCTCCTCGTTCCCTGTACCTCCATTTCCATCACTCTCCTCCCAATATACTGTTCATCTCTTCTCATGACATGACCATACCACCTCAGTCTACTTTCTTGGATCTTATCTGATAGTTTTCTAACCTCTGTCCCACACCTCATCACCGGTATCAAGGATTACCTTCGAGCAAAGGGATTAACCGGTGATGAGGTGTGGGAAAGAGGTAGATGGAGAAAGCTGACCAGAAACATCGACCCCATATAGAAGTGGGAAAAGATGTAGACAAAGAAGAAGAAAAAGAAGAGTTCCCCTAATTACCTCATTCCGTATCTTATCTCTTCTTGTCACCCCACACATCCATCTCAACATTCTCATCTCTGCCACATCCATCTTCTTCTCTTCTGTCTTCTTTATTGCCCGCGTCTCCCCTCCATACATCACTGTCTAATCGGATCACTATGTTTACTATTGAAACAGTTAAAAGTTACATGTTAAAATACTAAATGTTGAAAGATACTCTTAGGGTGAAGACATTACATCGGTGGAACTTCAGAAGTTAGAATTTGGTGCAATTGCTCTTTCGTTGAAGAGATGAACATAATTTTATTTCAAATTCATCAGTCATCTAATATTGCACTCTATTATATCAACTCTAGTTTTCTTATTTCTCTTTTACAGACTGCTCATGATTTTGTTCCTAAACTCATAATTCCATAAGAGATGGTCTAGTGTCTGGTCCATCTGTCACCTTGAAAAAGAGTTAAAACAAGCAAAACTTCATCAAGAAGACGCAGCAGACTTTAAAACTAGACTTCTCCCTAACTTCATGAATCAAAGAGAGATGGTCTACTAACTAGTCCATCTGTCACCTTGAAAAAAAATTTGGTACAAGCAAAACTTCATCAAGAAGAAATTGCAGACTAGAAAATTATACTCTTTCTCAAAATCATGAATCAAAAAGAGATGGTCTAGTATCTGGTCCATCTATCCCCTGGAAAAAGATTTGGTATATGCAAAACGTCACCAAAAAGATATTGCAGACTAGAAAACTGGACTTCTTCCTAACTTCATGAATCAAAGAGAGATGGTCTACTAACTAGTCCATCTGTCACCTTGAAAAAGATTTGGCACAAGCAAAACTTTATCAAGAAGACATAGCAGACTAGAAAACTAGACTTCTTCCTAAACTCATGAATGAAAAAGAGATGGTCTACTAACTAGTCCATCTGTCACCTTGAAAAAGATTTCATCACCATCTATTGACGCAAAAGAGCTCGTTGAAAAAGGTTTAGTACAAGTAAAACTTCACCAAGAGACATAACGGACTAAAATAAAAGCTAGACCTCCTCCGTCCGCTTTGACTTTTTTTTTTTTTTAGATTATTCTCATAAATCTAAATAGATTTATCAATAGTTTTCTTTGTTCAGTTTATCACTTTTGGTTAAGTCATCCCATGCCTGCGACACTGTACAATTATGTTTATTCATTACATCGAAAAGAAGTTCCCTGTTCATGTTAAGTTCCTCTTTTACTTGTTTAAAATATTTACTCGTAGGTAAAGTAGACTCTTCTATATTCGTTGTCTTTTGACTGATCATCTTATTCACCGGGTGTTTTTTTCTGATTTCTCTTTGTTAATGACAGCGTTCAGAATACCCTGTGGCATCTTAATAATTTTTAGTGTGTTTTCACTCATCTTTTCATTGTTCTCAACTTTCTCACTTGAACTATAGTTAAATTCATTCATTATTTCTCTAACTTTTTTGTTTACTTTCTCCTCTCTTATAACTCTCGTTTGATCCCTATGATCATTCTTCTTCCCCTCTTCTTCCTCTCCCTCTCCTCCTCTTCCTCTTCTCCACCACCTCTTCCCCTCTTCTTCATGCTCCTCCTTCTCCTCCCGCTCCTCTTTCTCATCGTGCTCCCCTTTCTCTTCCTGCTCCTCCTTTTTCTCCTCTTCCTGCTCCTCCCTTTCCTTCTCTTCCTCTTCCTGCTCCTCCTTCTCCTCCTCTTCCAGCTCCTCCTCTTCCTTCTCCTCCTCTTCTTGCTCCTCCTCTTTCTCTTCCTCTCCCTCTTCTCCACCACCTCTTTCCACTCTTCCTCTTCCCCTCCTCTTCCTGCTCCTTCTTCTTTTCCTGCTCCTCCTTCTCCTCTTCCTGCTCTACCTTCTTTTCCTCTTCCTGCTCCTCCTTCTTTTTCTGCTCCTCCTTCTCCTCCTCTTTCTCCTCCTCCGCCTCCTCTTCTTCCTGCTTCTCCTTCTCTTCCATCTCCTTCTTTATTGCTCATAGTTGTGTTGGTTTGAATTGTCTTTCACCAGATATGTTCGCTCAAGATATAAGGAAATTTGATCTGGGGTATTAATCTACGGGGAATATCTACCTAATTTCGTTAGCCAAATATTTAGTTTTTTGACTCTTCATGAAGTTTATTAAAAAGGTCGATGTTATGAAACAATAGTATTTGTATTTTATCTTATTCATATCTTTATAAGTATTAGCATTACTTTTTATATAATAACTCATATTTTTAAATCATAATTAATTTGGAATATGACTAGAAATAAGATAAAAAAAATTCAATGTGCCTCATATCCTATCTAAGATTTAAGATGTCTCAATAAATTAAATCTATAGTACATTATGTCACCGATATATATATATATATATATATATATATATATATATATATATATATACTATATATATATGTATATAAATATATATATATATATATATATATAATATATATATATATATATATATATATATATATATATATATATATATATATAAATATGGCAATTGTTTACAACACCACGCTCTCCATTTACTCCAAAATAATGCAATCCTGCAGTTCTCACCTTCTTGCACAGTAATTAGGTGGTTATTTAAATTATGGGAAAGCAATAATTAGCAAGATATGTTGAGGAAGGGGGAATGGGTTATAAAAGGAAAATAGCTCGGTTTCCTCACTAAACAACTCGGAACTGACATGTCAACATAGTCAACCAACCAGAATTCGTGATGCCTGCGTACATAAACAGAAGTTCGTGATGCCAGCGTACATTTGATATACTGTATATTCAAAATATACTTAATCAAAAATTGAGTGGTTACTCAAAAGTATCACTATTTGTAAATTTCATATTTTATGGACACTTTTGAGTAATTAATCCATTTTTAATTAAGTATATTTTAAATATACAGTATATCAAACGTACGCTGGCATCACGAACTTCTGTTTATGTACGCTGGCATCACGAACTTCTGTTTATGTACGCTGGCATCACGAACTTCTGTTTATGTACGCTGGCATCACGAACTTCTGTTTATGTACGCTGGCATCACGAACTTCTGTTTATGTACGCTGGCATCACGAACTTCTGTTTATGTACGCTGGCATCACGAACTTCTGTTTATGTACGCTGGCATCACGAACTTCTGTTTATGTACGCTGGCATCACGAACTTCTGTTTATGTACGCTGGCATCACGAATTCTGATTGCTCGACTATGTTGACATATCAGTTCCAAGTCGTTTAGTGAGGAAACCAAGCTATTTTCTTTTTATAATCCCTTCCCCCTTCCTCAACATATCTTGCTAATTATTCCTTTCCCATAATTTAAATAACCACCTAATTACTGTGCAAGAATGTGAGAACTGCAGGATTGCATTATTTTGGAGTAAATGGAGAGCGTGGTGTTGTATAAAATTACCTTATATATACATATATATATATGTATATGTATGTATATATACATCATATATATATATACATTATATATATATATATATATATAAATATATATATAAATAAATATATATATATATATATATATATATATATATATATATATATATATATATATACCTCCAAAAAATCAATAAAGCCTTTACTGACTATTCTACAGTATTGCAATATTCAGTAGGTAGTAGGTTGGCCAAGGCATCAGCCACCCGTTGAGATACAACCGCTAGAGAGTTATTGGGTCCTTTGACTGGCCAGACAGTACTACATTGGATCCCTCTCTCTGGTTACTGTTCATTTCATCTTTGTCGACATATATACAGAATAATTTGGCCTAGTCTTTACCCATTCTCTTCTTTCCTCATACACTTGGAAACACTAAGATTACCAAACAATTCTTATTCTCTCAAGAGGTTAACTACTGCTCTGTAATTGTTCGGTGGCTACTTTCCTCTTGGTAAGGGTAGAAGAGAGACTTTAGCTATGATTAGCAACGCTTCTAGGAGAACACTCCAAAATCAAACCATTGTTCTCTAGTCTTGGGTAGTGTCATAGCCTCTGTACCATGGTCTCCACTGTATTGGGTTAGAGTCCTTTTGCTCGAGGGTACACTCGGCCCCACTATTCTATCTTATTTCTTTTCCTCTTGTTTTGTTAAAGATTTGATAGTTTGTATAGGAAATATTTATTCTAATGTTGTTACTGCTCTTAGAATATTATAATTTTCCTTGTTTCCTTTCCTCACTGAGCTATTATCCCTGTTGGATCCCCCTGGGCTTATAGCATCCTGCTTTACCAACTAGGGTTGTAGCTTAGGAAGTAATAATAATAATAATAATAATAATAATAATAATAATAATTGCTATCTATTTTATCTCCTTCTCAAGGGGATTATAGTATTATACTTTTCCCATCAAAGTTGTAGATTTGCTTATTATTATTATTATTATTATTACTATCAAAGCTACAACCCTAATTGGAAAAGCAAGATGCTATAAGCCCAGGGGCTCCAATAGGGAAAAATAGCCCAGTGAGGAAAGGAAATAAGGAAATAAATAACTGAAGAGAACAAATTAACAATAAATCATTCTAAAAAAAAGTAATGTCAAAAGAGATATATCATATATAAACTATTAACAACGTCAACAACAAAAATGTCATATATAAACTATAAAAAGACTCATGTCCGTCTGGTCAACAAAAAAGCATTTGCTCCAACTTTGAACTTTTGAAGTTCTACTGATTCAACAATCCGATTAGGAAGATCATTCCACAACTTGGTAACAGCTGGAATAAAACTTCTAGAGTACTGCGTAGTATTGAGTCTTATGATGGAGAAGGCCTGGCTATTAGAATTAACTGCCTGCCTAGTATTACGAACAGGATAGAATTGTCCAGGGAGATCTGAATGTAAAGGATGGTCAGAGTTATGAAAAATCTTATGCAACATGCATAATGAACTAATTGATCGACGGTGCCAGAGATTAATATCTAGATCAGGAATAAGAAATTTAATAGACCGTAAGTTTCTGTCCAACAAATTAAGATGAGAGTCAGCAGCTGAAGACCAGACAGGAGAACAATACTCAAAACAAGGTAGAATAAAAGAATTAAAACACTTCTTCAGAATAGATTGATCACCGAATATCTTAAAAGACTTTCTCAATAAGCCAATTTTTTGTGCAATTGAAGAAGACACAGACCTTATATGTTTCTCAAAAGTAAATTTGCTGTCAAGAATCACGCCTAAAATTTTGAAAGAGTCATACAAATTTAAAGAAACATTATCAATACTGAGATCCGGATGTTGAGGAGCCACCGTCCTTGACTTACTTACAATCATACTTTGAGTTTTGTTAGGATTCAACTTCATACCCCATAATTTGCACCATTAACTAATTTTAGCTAAATCTCTATTAAGGGATTCACCAACCCCAGATCTACATTCAGGGGATGGAATTGATGCAAAGAGAGTAGCATCATCTGCATATGCAACAAGCTTATTTTCTAGGCCAAACCACATGTCATGTGTATATAGTATGAAAAGTAATGGGCCAAGAACACTACCCTGTGGAACACCGGATATCACATTCCTATACTCACTATGGTGCCCATCAACAACAACTCTTTGAGATCTACTACTTAAAAAATCAATAATAATGCTAAGAAACGACCCACCCACTCCCAACTGTTTCAGTTTGAAAACAAGGGCCTCATGATTAACACGGTCAAAGGCAGCACTAAAATCAAGGCCAATCATACGAACTTCCCGACCACAATCAAGGGATTTCTGTACTGCATTGGAGATTGTAAGAAGGGCATCACATGCTCCAAGGCCTTTACGAAAACCAAATTGCAAACTAGGGAATAGATGATTACCTTCAGCAAACCTATTAAGACGTTTTGCCAGAAGACGTTCAAAAACTTTAGATAATATGGGAGTTATGGAAATTGGGCGGTAATCAGTGGGACTTGAGCTACCACAAACACATTTACATAGAGGAGTAACATTACCAATTCTCCAACAAGTGCTAAAAGCTCCTCTTCTTGCTAACTTGCGTAAAATAACAGATAACTTTGGAGCTAAGAAATCTGCTGTCTTTATAAAAAACAAAGGAAAAATACCATTAGGGTCTACACCTCCATAAGCATCAAGGTCCATCAACAGAGCTTTAATCTCACGAGATCGAAAAGCTAAACTAGTTAGTTTAGCCTCAGGAAAACAGGAATGAGGAAGTTCAAGTTTTTCATTACTCTGTTTACTGTCAAAAACATCAGCCAAAAGGGTTGCCTTTTCCTTTGGACAGTGAGTGACTGAGCCATCTGGTTTAAGTAAAGGAGGAACTGTTGCATCTACACCAAAGAGTGCAGATTTAAGGGTAGACCACCATTTATGTTCCTGAGTTGTACCAGAGAGGGTTTCTTTTATGATTAAATTGTACTCCTTTTCAGTTGAGGCATAAACTCTCTGAGCAAAAGCTCGAAGCTGAGTATAGTTGTTCCAGGTCAAATCTGATCTGTTACCCTTCCAAAGGTGATAGGCCTCCTGCTTCTCCAAATAAGCACGTCTACAATCATCATTGAACCACGGTTTGTCCTTCATTCGGTACCTTAGCACACGAGAAGGGATACGCCTATCAATTATGTTGACTAGATTCTCATTCAAAGGGACAACAGGATCTACACTATTATATAATTGTGACCAATTCAAGCACAAAAGATCATGCAAAATCCCATTCCAGTCTGCTTGGGATTTCATATAAATTTTACAAGAATATGATATATCAGGGACAGGCTGCTCAGTCTTCACTAATAATGAAATAAAGGCATGATCAGAAGTCCCGACTGGAGAACCAACCTTACTAGTTATAACGCCAGGGGAGTCAGTGTATACGAGGTCCAAGCAATTACCAGACCTGTGAGTAGCTTCATTTATGATTTGCTCACAGCCTGATTCTGAGGCAAAGTCTAAAGCTCTTAAGCCATGGCGATAGGTAGGAGAGATAGAACTCAACCACTCCCTATGGTGAGCATTAAAATCACCAACAAAGACAAACGAAGCCTTTCTATCATCTTCTTGTATCTTAGCCATAATGGTAAGAAGACAATCAAAGATAGAATCATCCATGTCTGGATTCCGGTAGATTGAACACAAATAAAAGTTGTTATGCCTGCCACAAACTTTTATTACCTGAATCTCATGACATCCACATTGATAGCAGGACTTATGAGAAGCAGGGTACTCGGTCCTAATATACACCGCCATTCCCCTGGCCCTAGGAATGGAATCACGTTTCAACATTATTGGCTTCTTAAAACCAGTTATAAGGAGCTCAGATGAGTGCCTCATATTAGAAACCAAAGTTTCTGAGCACAAAAGAATATCATACTGTCTGGACGCAACTGTAAGGTCACGGATATTTGCATGAAGACCACGAATATTGCAATACAGAAGACGACATTGACGAAATCTAGGACGTACTGGTCCCGGATTTTGCTCAATGTCTCCAGACAGCATAAGAATTAATAGAAATAAAAAAGAGACATCATACTTAAAAACTAGATTAACAAGAATTAAAACAAAAACAATATGTACAGAATAATAATAAAAGTGATTGATGATATCCATAGACTATAGTAAAGAGTCGGAAAAACTGGTCAACATGGAGGAGCCGATACACCATGCAAGGCTAAGTACCCTCCAGGATAGCCACTTCAACTGAAGGGAGGACAGTAAGGATGGTTTTGAGAAGAAAAAATCAGAAAAAGGAAAAGACAACCTCTTGATAAACCACCAGGCATCCATGGCCCTTCTATTAAGCCTGCCCAACACACCATTTCAAAAAAACAAGAGGAAGAAAAAAAAAATAAGATAGAATAGTGTGCCCGAGTGTACCCTCAAGCAAGAGAACTCTAACCCAAGACAGTGGAAGACCATGGTACAGAGGCTATGGCACTACCCAAGACTAGAGGACAATGGTTTAATTTTGGAGTGTCCTTCTCCTAGAAGAGCTGCTTACCATAGCTAAAGAGTCTCTTCTACCCTTACCAAGAGGAAAGTACACTGAACAAATTGCAGTGCAGTAAATTAACCCCTTGGTGAAGAAGTGTTAAGTATCTCATTGTTGTCAGATGTATGAGGAAAGACGAGAATATGTAAAGAATAGGCCAGACTATTCCGTGTAAGTGTAGGCAAAGAAAAAATAAGCCGTGACTAGAGAGAGGGGTCCAATGCAATACTGTCTGGCCAGTCAAAGGATCCAATACCTCTCTAGTGGTAGTATCTCAACGGGCGGCTGGTGCATTGGCCAACCTACTACTACTACTACTACTACTAACAACAGCAATAACAACAAATACAGCTGTTACCAGTCCACTTTAGAACAAAGGCCTCACACATGTCCTTAGTCCTGTCTGGGGTTTTGGCCAGTTTTCATCACTAATCTAACTTTAGTCTAATCGCTCACAGAAAACTAACCTAATATGAGTTGCCCTTAATAGCACAGCTTTGCTGGTCATGGCAACACACAAACCCTTTTATTTAGTTAAGGTATTCCCACTCATAAATGATTATATAACAGTGATATTATTAAAAAGTTAAGGTATCCCCACTCAGAAAGGATTATATAACAGTGATATTATTAAAAAGTTAAGGTATCCCCACTCAAAAAGGGTTACATAACTGATATTATTAAAAAGTTAAGGTATCCCCTCTCAGAAAGGATTATATAACAGTGATATTATTAAAATGTTAAGGTATCTCCACTCAAAAAGGACTACACAACAGTGATATTATTAAAGAGTTAAGGTATCCCCACTCAGAAAGGATTACATAGCAGTGATATTATTAAAAAGTTAAGGTATCCCCACTCAGAAAGGATTACATAGCAGTGATATTACTAAAAAGTTAAGGTATCCCCACTCAGAAAGGATTACATAACAGTGATATTACTAAAAAGTTAAGGTATCCCCACTCAGAAAGGATTACATAACAGTGATATTACTAAAAAGTTAAGGTATCCCCACTCAGAAAGGATTACATAGCAGTGATATTACTAAAAAGTTAAGGTATCCCCACTCAGAAAGGATTACATAACAGTGATATTACTAAAAAGTTAAGGTATCCCCACTCAGAAAGGATTACATAACAGTGATATTACTAAAAAGTTAAGGTATCCCCACTCAGAAAGGATTACATAACAGTGATATTACTAAAAAGTTAAGGTATCCCCACTCAGAAAGGATTACATAGCAGTGATATTACTAAAAAGTTAAGGTATCCCCACTCAGAAAGGATTACATAACAGTGATATTACTAAAAAGTTAAGGTATCCCCACTCAGAAAGGATTACATAACAGTGATATTACTAAAAAGTTAAGGTATCCCCACTCAGAAAGGATTATATAAGTGATATTATTAAAAAGTTAAGGTATCCCCACTCACAAAGGATTATATATATATATATATATATATATATATATATATATATATATATATATATATATATATATATATATATATATATATATAACAGTGATATTATTAAAAAGTTGAACAACCTATGCTATCAGTTTCTTGTACATTTCTAATCTCAAATCCAACACACACGATAGTAGTGAAATTTGTAGTTAATGCTATTTTCTCATCAAATAAAAGCTGATGAAACCTGCAACATACCTCAATAGTCTGGTGTAAGCGGTGGTGGATAATATTGATGTTGATCATAAAAAAACAAAAGATGCAAAATATGATTTCTGAGTAGATTTTATACACGGAGTTCTAGCGTTTATCTAATTTTCTATCACTGCTAAATGAAGTTATCGGGTTGTCCGTAGGATAGGCCTATAATCTTTACACAACAAAAATAAAACTGGTTTTTTCAATACCTTTGATAACCACAGGGAAAGTAATTCATAAGCAGACACGATATCTTGACAGCACTTCAGTGTTTGTAATATGTAAGGCAACGTTAAAAGAATGGGAAACCCAAAATCACGTGACATCATCACCCACGTGCAGGTTGCAACTACCTCGCGAAGTCTCTAATGATTACATAAAATAAATACGCATGCGGTGCTGCAGATCCTTAAACACACACACATACACATACAGGTCAATTCAAGTTCAAATCAAAATTTAAAGAATGACTCTTAATAGAAGAAGAAGAAAAAAAAACGCGAGCGAACGACAATGCTAGCACGCCACGAACCTGTCGCGGGATCGTCTTGCACTAACACCAATTTAAGGTCGTCCCCTCGTGAAAACTTTATATGTTTCGGCTACAAATGGGTTAGGAATTCACAGCATACAGGAAAGATTAAAGAGCAAATAAGCAATAAAGAACCCCTGAGTTCTGAATTGCGTGAAAATAATAGTTAAAACAAGGAAAACATTGAAATCTTACCGTCGCGAGTTTGAGGAGGTAGGCCATGTTGATGACTCCACGAGCTTACTGCACTGTCACAATTGAAAGGCTTCTCCACTAAACGGGTCTGTTTGTACCATTCCCCCTCCCCCATCCATTACACCCCCTCCCATTCACTGATCTCTAGCAATCTTTATTACTCAAGGTTAGACTTCCCTTCCCTTCCACGGGGACCCCTACCCCAAGGCTTTCTTGCTGTTGTTGTTCTAATTTTCTTCTTTCCCGCCCATGTAGGAATTGACCGTCTTGGAGTTTATTCACAGGAGTTTACCCAATTTATGTGTTTTCGTAATCACGAAATTATAGATTATAAAGCATGGATGCCATTTCCATCTAACTTCGATCTTTATGCACTAAATCTTTCAGCTTAGGATGAATTTCCTTTATATTTTGAATGTTTACGATAAGATATCTACTAATAAAAAAACTATAATACATCTCTTTTTCTTTAACAATCTAATCAGAGGTATCGGTACCAAATTCAAGTAAAGAATCGTCACCTTCAAATAGAAGTTTCATTAAGAAAGTGTAATGTCTTAGGCTCTCAAGCGCAGTGTAGGCTATTCTTTTTATTGAAGTTTTTAAATAAACAATTGGAGTGTATCCCTTGATTAGATTGTATCCCTTGATAGACAATTGCAAAGAGGATCTGCTTATAAATCTTCTTCTTCTTCTTTGTCTGCATCTTTTCCCACCTTTATGTGGGGTCGATGTTTCTGGCCAGTGTTCTCCATCTACCTCTGTCCCACACTTCATACAGTCCATCCATC
>NC_090752.1:55373566-55386066 GCF_036898095.1 Palaemon carinicauda
GATGAACTAAATGTAAACATAGCTTCCAATTTAATTTGATTCAACTTTTATTATTGAAAAAAAAAAAACTAAGAACTAGAACAAAGCAATTGTGGGTAGCCAGAATTCTTAGCGGCCTCCAAGGCTGTTTCAAACCAACATTTTGAACTTTCCAATATCATAATAACTTTTAGTATTTTTTCAATTTTTTTCTAGGATTCCCAATGAAAGACTTGAATACAGCTTGGGATAAATATGTAAATTTTAACATTTTCTTTTATATGGTTTATCATGAGGTTCTTTATTCGGAAGTAAAAACTCAATGAAAACATTGAATGCAAAATGGAAATCAATGGGTATGATCTTAATTGTAGGGTGAGATAGAAACTTAATGACATATCTGCATAGTTTTTATAGTTTGTATAGGAGATATTTATTTTAATGTTGTTACTGTTCTTAAAATATTTTATTTTTCCTTGTTTCCTTTCCTAACTGGCTAATTTCCTAGTTGGAACCCCTGGCTTATAGCATTCTGCTTATCCAACTAGGGTTGTAGCTTAGCAATTAATAATAATAATAATAATAATAATAATACTAATAATAATAACAATAATACAAAGTTTACAATACTTACAGAAGGCTGAAATCACTGGCAGTTCTTTCCTTGTGATAAATACTACATGACACTAACTTTGAAAATGTGACGTCAATTCTACACTGACCAGCTGCTGCACTTTTGAGATAAAGTAGCCTATTGAAAACGTCCTTGCCTAGCGATCTGCTGGACTGGGATTCTAGATCAGCTTAAGCTAGATATATTTCTTGCAGTGTCTAATCTTTACAGATTCTCATCTGTCCTCATACACCTGACAACACTGAGATTACCAAACAATTCCTCTTCACCCAAGGGATTAACTACTGCACTGCAATTGCTCAGTGGCCACTTTCCTCTTGGTAAGGGTAGAAGAGACACTTTAGCTATGGTGAGCAGCTCTTCTACAAGAATGACACTCCAAAATCAAACCATTGTTCTCTAGGCTTGGGTAGTGCCATAGCCTCTGTACCATGGTCTTCCACTGTCTTGGGTTAGAGTTCTCTTGCTTGAGGGTACACTCGGGCACACTGCTCTATCTAATTTCTCTTCCTTTTGTTTTGGTAAAGTATTTATAGTTTATTGTGAGCTAAGGATGGGGTATTTGGGTGAGCTTATAAGTCTACCTGTTGCCTGGCCCTCCCTGGTTCTAGCTTGGGTGGAGAGGGGTATTGGGTGCTGATCGTATGTACATATGACCAGTCTCTAGGGCATTGTTCTGCTAGGGCATTGTCTCTGTCTCTTGCCTCTGCCATTCATGAGCTACCTTTAATCCTTAAAACAAAGAGAACGTGAAAATTCCAAGTTGTGAAATACGTTAATCAGAAAAATTATCGTAAAATTTTGCGTCTTTTCTTAAATTCCTGATATAAAAGGGGTGGTTTTATTTGATCGTTCATAAAATATTGATTCACAAGACATAGATAATGATAACCACAATATTTTTATGAATATTGATTCAAATGTTGTTATGAGAACCATAATTTATAAACGAGAAATGACCTGAAGCCTACAGATAATATGAAATGATAAGCAAGGAATGCTAAAATACAGTGATGTTGAAAAAATAATAATAATAGCTTGTTTACAGATTTCAAGATTTAAAACTTATACGTGATAACATAACCTAACACTACCTATTTAAAAATTCTAGTTATTATGACCATTCTCATTTTCTACTTATATTTATTGATAAGAATAATTCGAGTATCATGGCGGCTCATTGCAAATTTTATGAAACTTCTACGAATTTTGCATGAAATGGCCAACTGTTTCATGAACCTTCTTAGACCTTTGCATGATAAATGACCAACCAATTTCATGAAACTTTTTAAAAATTTGCATGGAAATAAACACCAACTAATTTCATGAAACTTCTTAAAACTTTGCATGAAAACTGAACAACCAGTTTCAAGAAACTTCTTAAAACTTTGCATAGAAAACGACTAACCAATTTCATGAAACTTCTTAAAACTTTGCATGAAAAATAACAACAGGTTCAAGAAACTCTTAAAACTTTACATGATAAATGGCAAAAGTTCATGAAGCTTCTAAGAACTTTGCATGAAAATTTAACACCCAATTTCACGAAACTTCTAAGAAATTAGCATGAAAATTCAACACCCCAATTTTCATGAAACTTTTAAGAAATTAGCATGAAAATTTAACATCCAATTTCATGAAACTTCTACGAAATTAGCATGAAAAATTATCACCCAATTCCATGAAACCTCTAAGAACTATGCTTGAAAGGGATTTTGCAACCACAGATCTACAATCAGGAAATGGAATCGGTGCAAAGAGAGCAGCATCATCTGCATATGCTGCCAGCTTGTTTTTAGACCAAACCACATGTCATGTGTATATAGTATGATAAGAAATGGGCCAAGAACACTACCCTGTGGAACACCAGATATCACATTCCTATACTCACCATGGTGCCCATCACCAACTCTTAGAGATCTATTACTTAGAAAATCAATAATACCACCCTATTCCTCTCACCTTTTCCTCTTTTGTGATTTAGTAGGAGGAGGACTTCCTGGCGTCCCATTCCTGAGGGTCAGGGTGTTGTCCGCCTTCCTGACCAGTATTACGACGGGGGTGGAACTTTCTTGGCCCGGGACAACTTTTGCGCGAAGCCCCTGAGATGGACCCTTGCCGAGGGGAGAGAGACTTGTTAAATGAATAATATGAAAATATTACAAGAAGAGATGTATCTTTGGGAGGTGAAGAAGTTAATTATAATGTAAAATGGGAGGCAAGCTGAACTAATGAAAAATTAATAGGGATGTTTTAATTACAATCGAAACAGAGGAGTTTTTTTTTTTTCGGTGAAAAGACCTATAAGGGGAATCGCATATCGTTGTAGTAAGGAAAAATAAACGAAGGAAAGAAAGTTGCAATTATTAACTTGAATAAAGAGAGAGAGAGAGAGAGAGAGAGAGAGACGAGAGAGAGAGAGAGAGAGAGAGAGAGAGAGAGAGAGAGACTTGTAAAAGTTGAAAAAAGTAGGTAAATTCGTAGTTTAAAAATTTTTGTGGAAAAATTATATTAATGATAAATATATAAACATATTGTAATGTTAAAAAATATAGTCGACATCACTGAGCGAGTAAGCATTCTACATTAAGTTTGTTTTTATTGTCTTTAACTTTCATTTCAGGCTTATTTGACTTATTTAACCTTACTATACTCAATTTCTTTTTAATGAGGCGCATTTGCACCGACTCACAGGGGTGCCCTTTTAGCTCGGAAAATTTCCTGCTATCTGATTATTTAGAATTATCTTGTCCAACCAATCAGCGATCAGAAAACTTTTCCAAGCTAAAAGGGCACCCTTGCGAGTCGGTGCAAATCTGCCTCACTAAAAAGAATTGACTATAAGTCTCAGAAACAAAATAAAATAAGGACAAATAAAAAAAAAATTTAATTTTTTTAGACGTGCTGCTTATGAGCTTTTATATTTAGCCTTCAATTTAGGTTTATAAAGAAACCAATGTTTGTGGAAGTTTTCCAAAGACGAGGCTCATTCATAACTCAGCAATTAGGACATACATACCTACATACATACATACATACATACATACATCTCCCCGATATAATAAAAAGCAAGTGTGTGTATGTGTGGTTCTCTCTCTCTCTCTCTCTCTCTCTCTCTCTCTCTCTCTCTCTCTCTCTCTCTCTGTATATATACATGTATATATATACATATATATATACAAACACACACACACACACACACATATATATTATATACATATATGTAAATGTATATATATATATATATACAAACATATATATATATTATATATATATATATATATATACTTCCATTCACACACACATACATATATATACTATATATATATATATATATATATATATATATATATATATATATATACATATATATATATACACACACACACACACATATAATATATATATATATATATATATATATATATATATATACACACACACATTTATTTCTGATCACACACAACCCTCCCCGTTCCTCGAGTAGGGGGGAGAGTGATTGGTCATACACTGGTGAGAGTGGGTTGTGTTGCGTGTGCTTGTATGTGTGTATCTATCTAAATATTAATTCCGTCATTCTTGACGGGTCGCGAACACTAATATATACATAAAAGCGAACCTCAGACAAAGTCTCTGAAGGTTTATTCCCACAAATGATAATGATGTAGTGGTAACAAGAAGAACCAAAACATTAAAAAAGAAAAAAACAATAAGACGTGACCAAACAACAACCAAAAGAAGACCAAAAACAACAAAAACAAGATCATAAAACAAAAAAACAAAACATGTTAAAAAAAAACAAAAACAAAAACCTGACAAAAGATAACCAAGACGTGACAAAATCAACAACCAAAACATGACCAAAAAGCAACCAAACCATGACCATAAAACCAAAACAAAAACATGGCCATAAACAACCAAAACAGGAATATAAAACAACAACCAAAAAATAACCAAAAACGACAAGCAAAACATGACAAAAAAAATAACCAAGACATGACAAAACAAAATACCAAAAAAATGACCATAAAACAAAAACAAAAACATGACCATATACAACCAAAACATGAACAAAACAACAAAAACATGACCATTAAAACCAAAACCAAAACATGACCAAAGCAACAACCAAACGTGACAAAAAATAACCAAGACATGACAAAACAACAACCAAAACATGACAGAAAACAACTAAGATATAACCATAAAACAACCAAAACGACCGAAAACAACAAAAACATGACCATAAAACAACAACCAAAACATGACCAAAACAACAACCAACACATGACAAAAATAACCAAGACGTGACAAAACAACAACCAAAACATGTCCAGAAAACAACCAAAATATGACCATAAAACAACCAAAACATGACTAAAATCAACAACCAAAAACATGACAAAATCCAAACAAAATATGACAAAATAACCACTAAAACAGGACCAAAATTCAACCAAAAATATAACAAAAACAACAATCAAAACATGACCAAAAACCAAAAACCTAAACATGACTAAAATCAACAACCAAAACATGACAAAATCCAAACAAAATATGACAAAAACAACACCCAAAACTTGACCAAAATCCAACCAAAATATGACAAAAGCAATAACCAAAACATGACCAAAAACCAACCAAAATATGACTAAAATCGACAGCCAAAACATGACAAAATCCAACCAAAATATGAAAAAAAGCAACAACCAAAACATGACCAAAACCCAAAAACCAAGAACATGACTAAAATTAACAACCAAAACATGAAAAAAATCCAACCAAAATAGGACAAAATAAACCACCAAAACATGACCAAAATTCAACCAAAATATGACAAAAGCAACAACCAAAACATGACCAAAAACCAAAAACCAAAAACATGACTAAAATCAACTACCAAAACATGACAAAAGCCAACCAAAATATGACAAAAACAACACCCAAAACAACCAAAATCCAACCAAAATATGACAAAAACAACACCCAAAACATGACCAAAAACCAAAAACCAAAACATGACTAAAATCAACTACCAAAACAACCAAAATCCAACCAAAATATGACAAAAGCAACAACCAAAACATGACCAAAAACCAAAAACCAAAACATGACTAAAATCAACTACCAAAACAAACCAAAATCCAACCAAAATATGACAAAAAACAACACCCAAAACATGACCAAAAACCAAAAAACCAAAACATGACTAAAATCAACAACCAAAACATGAAAAAATCCAACCAAAATATGGCAAAAATAACCTCCAAAAATATGACCAAAATTCAACCAAAATATGACAAAAACAACAACCAAAACATGACCAAAAACCAAAAACCAAAGCATGACTAAAAGCAACAACCAAAACATGACAAAATCCAACCAAAATATGACAAAAAACACCAAAAACCTGACCAAAAGCCAACCAAAATATGACAAAAGCAACAACCAAAACATGACCAATAACCAAAACATGACTAAAATCAACAACCAAAACATGACAAAATCCAACCAAAATATGACAAAAATAACAACCAAAACCTGACCAAAATTCAACCAAAAATATGACAAAAACAACAACCAAAACATGACTAAAATCCAACCAAAATATGACAAAAATAACAACCAGAACATGACCAAAATTCAACCAAAATATGACCAAAACAACAACCAAAACATGAGCAGAAACCAAAAACCAAAACATGACTAAAGTCAACAACCAAAACATGACAAAATCCAACCAAAACATGACAAAATCGACAACCAAAACATGACAAAATCCAATCAAAACATGACAAAATCAACAACCAAAACATGAAAAAAATCAACAACCAAAACATGACAAAATCCAACCAAAATATGACAAAAAACAACAACCAAAACATGATTAAAATCAACAACCAAAACATGACAAAATCCAACCAAAATATGACAAAAACAACAACCAAAACATGATTAAAATAAACAACCAAAACATGACAAAATCCAACCAAAATATGACAAAAACAACAACCAAAACATGACCAAAAACCAAAAACCAAAACATGACTAAAATCAACGACCAAAACATGACAAAATCCAACCAAAATATGACAAAAAAACACAACCTAAACATGTCAAAAAAGAAGAAAAAAATTCTCCTGAATAGGGAGACGTTAATTGGCCTCTCTTTAAAGAGGGCCAAAGAAGTCTAGCAGCGGAGAGAGTTTAGAAAGACCATGAAAAGCCGATTCATAAACAGTTTATGAGTCCTCAAAGACGCAAGGCCTACAGTAGTCCACTTCACGGAGGTTGTGGTTAGTGGGTGGTCATTATTATTATAATGAGGAGGGAAGGTATAGTTGTGTTATTGTTGTGAATTATCAAAATATTGTTATTGATGTGGAAATGTTGTGGTGGAGACAGAGGTAAACAGAGTAAGGGAAATGTTTTTGTTATTGATGAGGTACTACTACTCAGCAGTTATTATTATTATTATTATTACTAGTGTATGCGACCCGTCGAAAATACCGCTAAATATTCAGATAGATATGAACACACACAGATTCAACCCTTCCTACCCCTCTCCTGACTACAACCGGCTGGTTCGGCAATTTGTGGTTTCCGAGTTTAACTCTCAGCGTACCCCCTCTCACCAGGGCATGACTACTCCTCTGCCCCCCTGTCACTCAGCATGACAAGATGTGTATATATATATATATATATATATATATATATATATATACAGTATATATATATATATATATATATATATATATATATATATATATATATATACAGTATATATATATATATATATATATATATATATATATATATATATATATATAGCCAAACACTTGTTCTTTATTATAAGGGGAGATTATTATTATTATTATTATTATTATTATTATTATTATTATTATTATTATTATCATCATGAGAAATAAGATCTTTACTATCTAGCTAAATCCTGAACGGTTCAGTAAACAAGGTTAGTACTCATAAACAATAAAGAATAAACATCAATATATCTCCCGAGTAAATTCGTTAAAAAATAAAAATTATAAAAATGAAAAATAAAAAATAAAAATCATCAATAAAATAAAGACATGCTGATAAAAATAAATGTAAAGTTTTTTTTTTAATTTTTACTTTTCTCACAAAAAAATAAATATAGAAAACATTCTCCCAAAATTAATGATTAAATATCTTAATATACCTTTGGAAAATAATGATATGGAAATAAATATATGCTAAATATAAAGGTAAAGAATTTAATTTATCCTCTTTTTAGTTTTCCTTCAAAAAATAAAGATATGGAAAATATTCTCTTAAAATTAAGGATACAGGGATTTAATATGCATTTTTAGAAATAATGATATAGAATTAAAGATATGCTAAATATAAAGGTAAATGATTTAATTTATCCTTTAAATATCAAGTAAAGTATCCTATTTCCTTCACGGAGAAATGAAGTTACACCATTTTCTTGGCCTCCCTTAAAGAGACAGAATAATTCAATATATCTGATTTCAACTCAAAATAAGGACGCTATATGTCATTTTTCCTTTAAAAAATGAAGTAAATTGTTTTGTTGATTAAACTTATAAATATATATATATATATATATATATATATATATATATATATATATATATATATATATATATATATATATATATATATATATATATATATATATATATATATATATATATATATATATATATATATATATATATATATATATATATATACATATATATATATATATATATATATATATATATATATATATATATATACATATATATATATATATATATATATATATATATATATATATATATATATATATATATATATATAACATTGTCTTTCTCCTCGCTAGAAATAATCTACAAACAATTATGATAATAACAAATATCTCCACTAACTTCTACTCAGATAAAGAAAAGTTGAAATATATCTTATTCCCTCTAAATACGAATATATTCCATCATCTACCAACCTATAACAAACAAACAGTATCTTCCATAAAAGAGGAAATACATTATCTCATGGCTCTTCCTTGTCATAATATAAGACAATTGCCTTATAAAGAAACAATACTTCACGTGTAAGACTGAGAGACATTACCTGCTTCTTCAGATACTTCGAAAGTCGGTCGGGCAATGAGTTGACGATGGCCTCTCGCACCGAGTCATTCACGATGCAGTGCAGAATGAGAATCATCAGTCCCTGATGATGAAATACAGTGAATGATAATGAATGATAGTGAATGAGGGGTTAGTTAAGCCACGGACACTTCCTGATGTTAAAGTCATACTAAATAAGGATTAATATCCAGGCCAGGATTCGAACCTATACATTTGGATCATTATTTTATCAATATCGACTCTGGATTTGTTTATGGATATAAGAGAGAGAGAGAGAGAGAGAGAGAGAGAGAGAGAGAGAGAGAGAGAGAGAGAGAGAGAGAGAGAGAGAGAGAGAGAGAGAGAGAGAACTTGCTCTTGGACAGTATATGAAGGAAAATATATTTCTCATATAATCTTACGAAAGATCAACTACTTAATCTATTAAGTTTTTGGGAATTTATGAATCTAAAAGAAAAAGAAAAATATAAGAAAAAAATAGGGCACAAAACTTTTCGTTATATTTACCATTTTATTTACTTAATTAATTGATTACTCAATTCCCACTTGTATAATTCTTCATACTATGAGTTCCGATTAAATATAGGATAATGAACGCTAAATATAATTACCTGGGAGGCATTAAAGATGGTGAAAATGTAGGCGAAGACGTGGCCAGTATTCATGTACAGGAATCCGAACACCCACGTCGTCCCCAGGAGACAATTTAGGGAAAAGGATCCTTTAACCCACAATCTGTAATAGGAATGAACATCAAAAACGTATAATTGTAAGGTACATTGCTTTGGTATTTTGAATAAACTCAAAAAGCTCTTCACTTTTCTATTTCATATTTTCCATATCCTTTTCCGTTGAAAACCTCAAGATCTGATTTAGAAATGAAACTATAAGAGAGATTACTCGAGTGCCATATGTGGATGAGATCATGGTAGATGGAGATGGTTTGGGCATGCTCTTCGCACTCCCCAAGAGAGATTAGTTCACCAAACTTAAATTGGACTCCACAAGACAATAAAAGAGTTGGAAGACACAGGCCTACGTGGCCCAGGACTGCAAAGTGTGAAGTAGGAGATGATGAATGGTGGAGTATTTATTTAAGAGCTCAAGATAGACACGACTGGCGAAATCTAACAGAGGCCCTTTGCGTCAATGGGCGTAGGAGATGATATGATGATGATGATGATGATGAACGTATGTTCCAATATGGATGTCGTTTTTTATGCACTTTTTATGTTCTATTATCGTATTGCGCTTTATGCACACTTAAATTTGTACTCAAATCAAATACAGTTAATTTGATATAACCCAGACATTACAACAAACAGAGAAGCAGTTTCATTACGGGCAATATTGGTCATTCATACTCTGCGCAATTACGTCATTGGATGGACATTATTATTATTATTATTATTATTATTATTATTATTATTATTACTTTCTAAGCTACAACCCTAGCTGGAAAAGCAGGATGCTATAAGCCCAGGGGCTCCAACAGGGAAAATAGCTCTGTGAGGAAAGGAAAAAAGGAAAATAATATTCTTTAAGAAGAGCAGCAACAATAAAAATCTCTTATATAGACTATAAAAACTTTAACAAAACAAGAGGCAGAGAAATAAGATAGGAGAGTGTGCTCGAGTGTACCTTCAAGCAAGAGAACTCTAACCCAAGACAGTGGAAGACCATGGTACAGAGGCTATGGCACTACCCAAGACTAGAGAACAATGGTTTGATTTGGGAGTGTCCTTCTCCTAGAAGAGCTCTTTACCATAACTAAAGAGTCTCTTCTACCCTTACCAAGAGGAAAGTGGCCACTGAACAATAACAGTGCAGTAGTTAACCCCTTGGGTGAAGATGAATTGTTTGGTAATCTGTGTTGTCAGGTGTATGAGGACAGAGGAGAATATGTAAAGAATAGGCCAGACTATTCACTGTGGATGTGTGTAGGCAAAAGGAAAATAAACCGTAACCAGAGAGAGGGATCCACTGTAGTACTGTCTGGCCAGTCAAAAGACCCCCATAACTCTCTAGAGGTAGTATTTCAACGGGTGGTTGGTGCCTTGGCCAACTTACTACCTAATTTCAGCTGAATAATGAGAAAAATAAGATTACAATTTTCCTGTTAAATTTCTCTCAAAGTCATGGTAGCAAAGACAAGAGAGAGAGAGAGAGAGAGAGAGAGAGAGAGAGAGAGAGAGAGAGAGAGAGAGAGAGAGTCTCCGCACCACCTGATTACTAAACCATAAGATACAAATGATAAACAAATCCATCACGTCTCTCTTGTTTGCTTCCGGAAAGTCCAAAGAAAGAAATTCCTTTCACGAATGGCCATAAAAGAAGAAGAATGAGTAGGGAGCTACAGACCATCGGAGGGGGATGGGGAGGTGAGGGGAGGGGAAAGGGGGAGGGTGGGAGAAGAAAGGAGGGGAAAGTGGAGGAGAGGAGGAAGGGGAGGAGAGGGAAAAGGGGTGAGGGAAAAGGGTGAGGGAGAGGGGAGGGTAGAGGGGTAGGGGACTGGGAAAGGGTGAGGGTGGGAGAGGAAGGGAGGGGGAAGTGGAGGAGAGGAGCAAGGGGAGGAGAGGGAAAAGGATTGAGGGTAAAGGGTGAAGGAGAGGAGAAAGGGGAGGAGAGGGAAAAGGGTTGAGGGGAATGGGTGAGGGAGAGGGGAAGGTACAAGGGTGGGGGAGGGGGAAAAGGAGAAGGGGAAAGAGGAAGGGGGGAGAGGGGGAAGGGGAAAAGGAGAAGGAAAGGGGGGGGAGGGGCGGGGTGTGGGTGGGGGTGGGGGAGGAGAGTGGAAGGGAAGAGGAGGGGAGGGGGGATGGGGAGGGTGGGAGAGGAGGGGAGGGGAAGTGGAGAGGAGGAAGGGGAGGAGAAGGGAAATGGAGAGTGGCATGGGGAAAGGGAAAGGGGAAGGGGACGGAGAAGGGAAGGGGAGGGGAAGGAGGAGGGGGTTGGGATGGCATGGATTAGAGGGGCACTCAGCCGAACACAGACCTCCGCCGCGGCCGCTTATTTCTCGAACGTTTGCTCGACCTTGATCTTGACCTTTGACCTCAACATATATTAATTGGCGTGGGTTTTCATACTCTCAAATATGAACCAAGTTTGAAGTCTCTTGTGACGTTGATGTCCAAAATTATGGCTGATTACGTGAATTGGACATTTTGCTTGACCTTTACCTTGACCTTTGACCCTGACCTTCCAAAATTTAAATCATCTCCAGCTTTTAGCATAACAGTTAATCCCTGCAAGTTCCATTACTCCACGATTAAAATTGTGGCCAGGAAGCTGTTCACAAACAAACAAACACACACACAGTGGCGAAACCATAACCTCCTTCCAACTTCGTTGGTAGAGGTAACAAACCCCTTTCTCAGCGGTGATACCTTAACGTGCTGAAAAGGTTTGTGTATCGCTATGATCAACAAAGCTGTACCAGCCAGGGACACCCATACTAGATTGGTTTGCTTTGAACGATCAGACAAAAGTCTGCCACCATCACCAATCGGCAGTAGGCAGCGTGGTGATGAAAATGGCTAAACCCTAGACATGACTAAGGGCATGTCTGAGGCCTTTGTCTTGCAGTGGATTTGTTGTTGTTGTTGTTGTTGTTGTTGTTGTATTAATGTGACTACTTTGGATAAGATATCTCTCCTGGAAGAAGGATGCCAGAGAATTTTAAATCAATCAATCTGGAACAAATCAATTTCTACGTTTTAATGTCTCTTTTGGCAGTTTCTCTAGACATT
>NC_090752.1:55393566-55398566 GCF_036898095.1 Palaemon carinicauda
AAATGTTACAATTGCTTTCCTTGCCCCTTAAGTTTACGTCTACGCTTGTACTTTCCAAATTCCAGTGAATATTTCTATTCTTTATACAGTATCGTTAAATGCACGAAGGAAAATTGGAGATATACTATTTTTTTGCTACCTGTACTATGGCGAACTAAAAGAAGGAGGAATGGACCTTGGAACCTGGAACATAGTATATACATTTAGGAATATATGTATATATAAATACATATATATATATATATATATATATATATATATATATATATATGTGTGTGTGTGTGTGTGTGTGTGTATACATGTCTATATATATGCATTATATATATACACATACACACATATATATAAATATATATATATAGATATATATATATATATATATATATATATATATATATATGGATTATATATATAGATATATATGTATATATATAGATATATATATGAATATATATATATACATATATATATACATATATATATATATATATATATATATATATATATATATATATATATATATAAACTCATGAGCGTCAGTTCGAATCCTGCCGACGAAGGTGAAAGATTCTCCATTGATTTCCACATTGGATAATGGTTTACCAGTCTATCCAAAAGGTTTGAGGGAATCTCATAATAAAGAAGTTATTGTGACCATTATAAATACACATTGTATATGTATTGATACACGAAGGGGGACACACATTCGCTGGTTTACACACATCTTTGTACAAATATACACATAAATTGAAATTCAACTGTATACATATACAAACGTAAGCAAAATTACTTACAACTGTAACCACAATCAGCGGCCCAGTGAACGTCCAGATGTAGCCATCTTCTGTAGATAACCAGCAACTGGATAAGAGAAATATATAATGTCAATACAGGGCGTAGGTCTTGCGATCTCATTCTCCTAAAAGACTTATACTACTTGCGTAGATCACTGATTCATACCTCTCCTCACACAGTGATACACTAGAGTTCAATCCCACGGATTGGATATTGGCTTAGGACAATTTATTGAAATATTCGTTGTTTCCACTAACCCGGTGGGCTAGAAGCTGTACTTGGTGTGGGGCTAGCGACCGCACCTCAAAACATTTTTGACACTAGGAAGGTTAACATTTCGAATCACCTTCTATAAAGGGAACACTTGCTTAGTTGAATATATATATATATATATATATATATATATATATATATATATATATATACACACACACATATATATACACACACACACACATATATATATATATATATATATATATATATATATATATATATACATATACATATACAAATATATATAATATATTCATACATATATGTCTATGTATATATACAGTATATATATGCATATTTACATACATATATATATATATATATATATATATATATATATATATATATATACAGTGGTGAAGTTTCCTGTACGTAGATATTTTCTCTTTAGATGTGGTAGACTCAAATGTTATCTTCTAACTGAATTAATATTTCAAGATTATGTTCCTACACAACTACAGTCAGCAAACTACCATATAAAAATTTACAGCTTAAGTCAACAAAGTAACCAAGCATTTTCAAGATGCAGGGCATATTGCTCATCATCCGGGTATTGAATCTTAGTGCCTTCAATGCCTACAATAATATCTAGAAACTAGAGCAGTCATAGCGGATAATCTGGTGGATACGGAATGATTTTTAAATTATTTTAGCAGCTTTTCCATAAAGACTGGCTGACTTTATAAGAAATGTGGCAACGCTAAATCATAACCAAGTCTAAACTCTTGGGGTGACAAGAAGAGATAGGATATGGAATGAGGTAATTAGGGGTACCACAGGAGTTAAAGGACTATCAGATAAGATCCAAGAAAGTAGACTGAGGTGGTATGGTCATGTCATGAGAAGAGATGAACAGTATATTGGCAGGAGAGTGATGGAAATGGAGGTACAGGGAACGAGAAGGAGAGGGAGACCAAAGCGAAATGGATGGACTGTATCAAGGATGACCTTCGATCAAAGGGATTAACCGGTGATGAAGTGTGGGACAGAGGTAGATGGAGAACGCTGGCCAGAAACATCGACCCTACATAACGGTGGGAAAAGATGCAGACAAAGAAGAAGAAGAAGAAAAAGAGCAGTCATAGATTTAAGTTCATGACAATAATCAAGACTGATACGAGGTATGACAAAGGAACTTTCTCTAGCTACAAAGAGTTTAGACTTGCCTATGATTTAGCTGCGTTGCCACATTTCTCATAAAGTCAATCTGTCTTTATGGACAAGCTGCTAAAATAACTTAAAAATCATTCCATATCCACCAGATTATCCCCTTTTTCTATGGATATAATATGAATTGGCATGGGGAAATATAAGTGTTAACCCATTATAGCTGCAGTAAAGTGACTGTTTATAGGCCTATCCATCACTCACATCTTATGCAGAATGGCAACACTGGGAGGAACATCGATGAGATGCCAGTTACTCACTATTCGCTATGCGGAGGAGCGTAGGCCGCCTGGCAGGACCAGTGACCCTGGTCATAGGAGACGAGAAGTGTTACCATAACGACTATTGCCGGAACTCCGTATCCCAATAACCTGTTAAGATACGAAAGTGAAAGAAGGAAGTGTCTTAATATCATCAAAATAAAGGAGCAAAAGAGATCAGACTCAAGACAGGCTCAAGTTAATAAAAGAATTACGTTTACGATGAGTTCTCTTAACACATAATAAAGCTTATTTTGTAAGGCATTTATTATAAATCCTAATTTATGAGCCAATTAGATAAATAAATACCTGGCATAGCAAAACGATAAAGGATAGGAGTATCTTAAGGTGGTTTGTGCATGTGGTAGGAATGGGAAACTCACG
The DNA here is from genome assembly GCF_036898095.1 of Palaemon carinicauda. Taxonomy (NCBI): domain Eukaryota; kingdom Metazoa; phylum Arthropoda; class Malacostraca; order Decapoda; family Palaemonidae; genus Palaemon; species Palaemon carinicauda. The sequence goes on from NC_090752.1 coordinate 55,396,449, forward strand.
TCAACCAGATGTTAATTCTAAGCTCCTGCGATATGTCTAGGAAGGTATTGGTCTAAAGGAGTTACACAAGTGTTGAACAAAAGGATTCTTATGTTTAAGAGGCAAGTCACCATCAAAATAGGTCTAAACGGTCAGGGAACTGACGTATAGCTGTTGTAGTATTTTGGTAGAGTACGAGGTGGATAGAATTATTGATATTTTTGTGGGCTAAATGGTTCAGAGCTGGGGCCAGAGAGGTCCATCAGCGGCAAGTGGGAACGGGGGTAAAACTAGCAAATGTACAACGAAATAGAATTTAGAAAGTCGCACAATTTATTTAAATATGAATAAAAAAAAAAAAAAAAAGTCAGGGAACATTGGATAAAGTCTACGGATAATACTTTCCATATTTAAGAAATTAGCATCCAGACTTTTTCGTATTTCAGAAATAAAGTCTACGGACAATACTCTCCACAGTTAAGAAATTCTTGTCCGGGATAACATTTTGTATTTCTGAAATTCGGAATTAATAGAATTTGCACTCTATGGCAGCTGAGGGGAAATTCCGCAATTAAAGTTAGAGGATAATATGCAGTGAAACTGAAGAGAGGAATATCTTCTGCCACAAGATATGGACATATCTAGCTTTGTATCTATAACCTTTAGTATAAGACAAAAAATTTTCCTCAGGTTTAATTTTTTTTTTTCAATTTACAGAAAATTAGCTGGGAAAATAATGTACTTAATACATTCAAAACAGCTACTATCTTCTTAAGATTTAAGTAAATAGTGGCGGATTCTTCTTCAGCTCTCTTTAAGAAGAAAAAGATCTACAAATTGCTGTTGTAACTTTGCGTTCATACAAGACATTTTGAATGTGAGTATATATATATATATATATATATATATATATATATATATATATGTGTGTGTGTGTGTGTGTGTGTATGTGTTTGTGTGTGTATACAGTATACATACATATATGTATGTGTATACACTATATATATATATTATATATATAGATATATAACTACATATATATAGTGTATACACATACATATATATATATATATATATATATATGTGTGTGTGTGTGTGTATACTGTATACACACACACACACATATATATATATATATATATATATACATCTATATATACATATATAAATATATATATACATATATATATATATATATATATATATATATATATATACAGTATATAAATATAATATATATATATATATATATATATATATATATATATATATACTGTGCAATATATATTGTCATGGATTGCAAGTCTAGACTCGCTCAGTCATACATCGCATCTAGTAAGTAACCGCTGACTTACCAATATGCAGGCATGTACGATGCATGCGAAAGGACATCACTGACTGTCTGCAGGAGATGGAAGCCTTCTGCCAACATCCAGAACAGAGACGCCATCAGCCAGTAATGCAATGCCATAGCTGATACAGAACAGACACTCTGGAAATAGAAGCATGGAAAGTGTAGGCCTAGTTTAAAGGTTTATAGGCCGGTCATGAATGGCAGAGGCAAGGGACAGTAAAATTGGCCTATCAAGCAGGAAAATGCCTTAGAGACTGACCATATAAACATATGATCAGCGCCCATGTCCCCTATCCATCCAAGCTAGCACCAAGGAGGCCCAGGCAGTGGCTGCTGATGACACAGCAGATAAACATATGGGCTCCCCCAAACACCTCCCCATCCTTAGCTTAAAGTATTGTGAAATTGCAGTGATCAAAAGAACTAATGAGTTTGAGCGGGACTCAAAAGTTTGGCGTTCACCAGTCTCAGGGACTTTACCACATCGGCCACCACAACCCTAGTAAGATATTCATTGTGCTGGATTTTAAAACCAGTGGTATTGAGTTACCAACTAGACATTATTGTCTTATACTTATTTAAAAATCAACTAAAAATTGTCTTAAACTGATTTAAAATTCGACTTCTGAAACATAATCTGTCACTGGATAGCATAGGCCTAATTCTTCCAACCCGAGTCTAACCTATATACCTGCGATGTGAATTAACCAAACATAATCAGGTCATGACCTAACATTACGTAACATAATACATGGATGCTGAAACCAAATTATATGCTAAGATTT
>NC_090752.1:55411066-55426066 GCF_036898095.1 Palaemon carinicauda
AATTTACTTTACATTATTATTTTGAATTAATATATTGAAGACTATGTATGGCGATGAATTTATTTTTGCTTAAGAATAGGGTAAATAATGGATTTTAGTATAATTTCCGATAATTGATGATGATGATTATTATCATTATTTCTATTATTACTATTATTATTATTATTATTATTATTATTATTATTATTATCATTACTTGCTAAGCTACAACCCTAGTTTGGAAAGCAGGATGCTATTAGCCCAGGGGCTCCAACAGGGAAAATAGCCCAGTGAGGAAAGGAAAAAAGGAAAAATAAAATATTTTAAGAAAAGTAACATTATAATACATATCTCCCATATAAACTATATAAACTCTAACAAAACAATAGGAAGAGAGATAAGATAGAATAGTGTGCCCGAGTGTACCCTCAAGCAAGAGAACTCTAACCCAAGACAGTGGAAGACCATGGTACAGAGGCTAGGGCATGACCCAGGACTAGAGAACAATGGTTTGCATTTGGAGTGTCCTTCTAGAAAAGCTGCTTACCTTACCTAAAGAGTCTCTTCTACCCTTACCGAGAGGAAAGTGGCCACTGAACAATTACAGGGCAGTACTAATAATATTATTGTTTCTAAAGATTTGATATCAAAATATGCTGTTCTAAGAGTAGAAAGAAAAGAAATGAGCGAATAACAGTAAACCATTTCAGAATTTGATCCTACTTGAACTTACCTTATGAAGTAGCTCCCAGGTGGACGATATGTTCAGAATGTTGCTTGTGATGTGAACGAAGTCGTCATTGTAAATTACCAAAAAGTCTTCTCTCTCCTCAGGGGAAATATCCAAAGACTGAAAGTAATAAATAAAAATAGATTACCTTGAAGAGATATCAGAGGGAATTTACTGCTGCAGTATATTGTATTCCTGAGCTACAATATACTGTATTCCTTTCCTACAGTATGCTGTATTCTTAAATACCATTGATTATATAAATTAGGTTTTATGGAATATTTTACCATGTAAATTTTAAAAATGTTTATTATTTCCTATTGAATTACTTTAAAGAGGATAGAAGTTATTCAAAGAATCACATATATGATTCTGATTAGTAATAATGTCTGACAAGTAACCATCTTATAAGTTGCAGAATTTGCTAAGTAACAAAATCTGATAAGTAATAAAAAGAGAGAGAGAGAGAGAGAGAGAGAGAGAGAGAGAGACGAGAGAGAGAGAGAGAGAGAGAGAGAGAGAGAGACCACATACAAATAAGTTAGCAAGAGGTATCTGGCATTACTCGTGGAATCACTGTCTTGATCAGCCAATACAGTTAGATTACTGAGAGAGAGAGAGAGGAGAGAGAGAGAGAGAGAGAGAGAGATTGAGAGAGAGAGAGAGAGAGAGAGAGAGAGAGAGAGAGAGAGAGAGAGAGAGAGACCATATGCAAATAAGTTAGCAAGAGGTATCTGGCATTACTCGTGGAATCACTGTCTTGATCAGCCAATACAGTTAGATTACTGAGAGAGAGAGAGAGAGAGAGAGAGAGAGAGAGAGAGAGAGAGAGTGAGAGAGAGAGAGAGAGAACCACATACAAATAAGTTAGCAAGAGGTATCTGGCATTACTCGTGGAATCACTGTCATGATCAGCCAGAACAGTTTGATTATTCAGTAAAGAGAGAGAGAGAGAGAGAGAGAGAGAGAGGAGAGAGGAGAGAGAGAGAGAGAGAGAGAGAGAAGAGAGAGAGAGAGGAGAGAAATGTATCTGGTAGTACTTGTGAAATCACTTACCTGTTGATCAGCTAAAGCTGTGAGATTGCTCAGAACGCCAATGAGAACTACGAGATCATTGGCCGTCAGGGAGGCGTTGTGATTGGTCAGGCTTCGCACGTCGGAAGAAAATGTCGGTCGCTGATTGGTTACCGGATTTGATCTGAAAAAAAAAAAAAAATATATTGGATGGTTTTGTCAAATGAATGTTCTTTGAGTGGTGAGGTTTTTTAAATTTTTTGTGGAAGATGTTACCTAATACAAATAAATAATAAACTCATTTATACTCGAATTATAAGTTAAACTTTTAAATTGTAAACAAAGCAGATTATTTATAAAACTGAATGTTTATCATATGTTTGAAAAAATCAAAAAATTTTAAATAAACTAGATTTATTCATGAAACTGAATGGTTGTGATATGTTTGGAATACTCAAAATTTTAAACAAACAAGATTTATTTATTAAACTGAATGGTTGTAATATGTTTGGAAAACTCAAAATTGCAAACAAATTAGATTTATTTATTAAACTGAATGTTTGTCAAATATTTGGTAAACTCAAAATTGCAAACAAATTAGATTTATTTATTAAACTGAATGTTTGTCATATGTTTGGCAAACTCATAATTGCAAACAAACTAGATTTATTTATAAAACTTAATGGTTATCATATTATGCAAGATCTCTCTTGACATATTAGAGAAAAAACATTCTTAAGGAGATAAAATTCCAAGTCTTCTTTCATTATTCCATAATGTAAAAGAATGATAAAAAATCTTTGCAATGTGTTCAAGGGAAAGGTATTATTAATATTCTAATTTTAAATTAAAATCTAGACAGAATATTTCTCAGTTGTTCTATAATATTTATTCTATCACCATTTTTTTCTTAATTCAGATGTGTTTTTTAAGTTACAGTTTATTTCGCCAAAATGTCATTAGTAAAATCTTTCAGATTTTTTTATAACTTTTCTGGTTCCCAGTCTTTCCAGAAGTATTTTTCCAATTATATTTTATAATAAAACTTTATTTGGATTACTTTATTACCTCCAATTCTAGTTTTCATGCATAAGTTTTTTCCAAAAACAGTATTTTACAGTCACATATCACATATTTTGTCTATTTCTTTCCATTATTTTCATGGTACATAAGTTTCACATTAGAATATGAATATGTGTTTATATATTATATATACTTTACGTATACACACACACGCACATAAACATACACACACACATAATATCATTATTATTATGATTATGATTATTATTACTTGCTAAGCTAAAACCCTAGCTGGAAAAGCAGGATGCTATAAGCCCAGGGGTTTATATATATATATATATATATATATATATATATATATATATGTAATATATATATAATATATATATATATATATATATATATATATATATTATGTATATATGTATGTATATATAAATATTATATATATATATATAATTATATATATATATATATATATAAATATTATATATATACATACATACATATATATATATATATATATATATATATATATATATATATATATATATATATATATGTATACACACACACACACACACACATATATATATATATATATGAATAATATATACATACATACATACATACATACATAAATAATCCTTTACAAACCAAATATCCAACGTCACTGATCCATTTCTGAACGCACAAATCCTCCATGACGAACAGCTGTTGTCCCGGAAGGCAGGTGACGACCTGGTATCCTACATATCCTTCGTTCGGGCACGAACGTCTCACTTCCTTGCCTGGGCATACCCAGGCAGGAACTCCCTGTAAAAGAAAAAAAAATACACTTCCTAATAAACAGCATTGTACTCTCAGTTACGATCATTTGTGGCCCAAAGGACGTATAATGGTGCCTAACTTATCTTCAGCTGGGTTTTATGGCAATGCTTCTGTCAAATGTCTAGTAGTCCCTTCTATTTCATGTATCAGAGTCAATATAAAACAAAACGTTTATACCCACACACATACTATATATATATATATATATATATATATATATATATATATATATATATATATATACTGTACAGTATATATACATAAATTGTTAATCTACAACTTACAATTTATTCATAAATGAGAATGTATGTTTGTGTGTATGTTAGTGCGTGGACGTTTTTAAATGTCGAGTTACGAAGTTGGATGGCGAGATAAGGGGAAATGCAAAGACCTATTATTATTATTGGAGGAGGCTCACTGTAGGAAGTAGGCCCACCCATGTGTGGTGTCTTCTGTATTTGTTAAATCAACGATGTTTCAATGTTTCTTTGCTACATCAGAAAAATTACATAATAATAATAATAATAATAATAATAATAATAATAATAATAATAATAATAATAATAATAATAATAATAATAATAATAATAATCTCCCTAATATAATAAAGAGGAAATGTTTGGATATATATATATATATATATATATATATATATATATATATATATATATATATATATATACATATATATATATAATGTATATATATATATATATATATATATATATATATATATGTGTGTGTGTATATAAATATATATATATATATGTGTGTGTGTGTATATACAACATATGTACTGTTTATATATACACATATATATATATATATATATATATATATACATATATATATATATGTATATATATATTCATATATAGATATATATAAATATACTGTATGTATGTAGGTTATATATACATACATATATATATACACATATATTCATATATATATATATATATATATATATATATATATATATATGTGTGTGTGTGTGTGTGTATACAACATATGTACTGTTTATATATACATATATATATATATATATATATATTATATATATATATATATATATATATATATATGTATACATATATATATATGTATATATATATATATATATATATATATATATTCATATATAGATATATATAAATATACTGTATGTATGTAGGTTATATATACATACATATATATACACATAATATATATATATATATATATATATATATATATATATATATATATATATATATGTAGGATATATATATATATATATATATATATATATACACAAATATATATATGTGTATATATATATATATATATATATATATATATATATATAAAATTTCTCAGACGTATAACTACTCGGTCTCCTCCCGTCCCTCGGGTAGAGGGAGAGAGGGAGTAGTCATATCCCGACAAGAAAAGTGGATGGGGTGGCAACGGTTGAATCTGCGTGTGTGTGTGTGTGTGGTGTGTGCGCGCGCATGTCTATCTAAACCTTTAGCAGTCATTTTTGACGGGTTGCTTACACTAGCATTAATGATAATTATCACGAAAAAAAAATTATTACGATGATTACCAGAATAATAATTAGTCTTCAGACACCATTACCGTATTAAGATTCTTAAGATGAAATCATAAACACAAGTATAAAAGACTATTGTTTTTTTACCTCAATAACACTGTACGGTAGGAAGGTACATCATTGCTTACCGTTTCCACGTCACAGCAATCTGGAAAAGAAGAAAATTAATTAATCTGATCCTGATTCTCAAAGAGACACTCCCTTTCTCATATACCATATTGCTTTCTTCTTCTCCACCGTTGTTCCTACATTAAGGGGTCGGTTGCCTCTCCAATACTATCTATCAGAAGGCAACCTCTTCCACCAAGCATCTTCTCTCCATATCATCCTTCACCTTATCTCGCTATCTAATTCTCCGCCTCCCTCTTGATCTTCCTCCCTTAATAGGTTCCTCCTCACTCCTTCCCCACCAGCCATCCCCAACACGTGTTCACACCATCTCAGTCGTGACACCCTTATCACCTTTAATCTTTACTATACCTGCCATTTCTTATTTCAGCATTCTCATCTTAAACTTTGTCAAATCAACTACTAAATACACTAGATTTATAGTAAATAGAATTAACTTCTCTCAATAAGAATAACATTTTCACTCTAAAACACACCCTCTTCCTTACAGGACGGTAATTGGTCTAAACAATGACTGCTGTATGATGATAGATAATAATTCATTTCTTTACTGTAATTTTCGACCACTAAAGTTTTAAAATCTACGTAATTATCTACTTTATTCATAGTAGAATTTTAGAAATAAAAAAGTCATGAAATAACATTACAAGTAATGACAAATGTAGATAAGCTGTTGACTTGAGTGATCAAAGGGTGGTCACTACAGTCAATTTTTTCTATCGAGGCGGTATTCATAAAGAAAAGGATATGCTTATGCATGCAAAATATGAAGGAAATCCTTCTACTTGTATTCATAAACATTTCAAGCAAAAGCTTCTACTTTTAGAGCAAAAGCATATCCTTATAATGACATAAAAGTAAATGGTTATACATAAAGAAGACCCTTTACTTTGTACCAACCGTGTGTCACACATTGTATATATTATGCCTTGTATCTGCGCTCTTCCCTCGCACTAAAAAGAACCTGAATGATCATGTCTCCGGTTTTCCTCTGAACTTTGTCTGTCTCTCGAACATGCCATGTCCTGTTGCCTTGCCGTTTTGTATATAAAGGAGAGTGTTCTATAATAATATAGCTCAGTCGTTTCCAATCTGCCTTTGATTTCACAACTCCTCTCTCGGCCCGTCACATTGGTGACCCCGGAAGTCGACTCGCTCCCACCGCCTTCCACCCCCACCCCCTCGCCCCTTCATCGTTGGTACTATGGCGGACTCTACAGCAGTTGGTGTTGCGGCCGCTCCATTCAAACTTTCATCGTTTGCCAGCGGAGAGGCGTTTGCTTGTTTTCAGCGCGCAGAAGTCCAGTTTCATATCAGGGGCGTGACTCGCTCAACCACCAAAGCGGATTATGTTCTCGCGGCGATACCCGAGGACACCTTCCCAGAAATATCCGACTGGCTTTGTGAACAAGGAGACACCCCAGTAGCGTATGACGACGTCAAATCATACCTTCTGCAGCAGTACTCGCCGTCGCCAGCCGCCCGTATAGCAAAGCTTTTTCAGCTCTCGCAACAACCGTTGGGGGACCAAAGGGCTTCGCTTGCCCTCAGGGAAATGACCAGTATCGCTCGCCTTCAACCTGCCGCAGACGGCTCTCCTCGTGAGGTGAACCTACTCCGTGCCCTTTGGATACGCCGTTTACCTGAACCTGTGCGCGCTGCCATACCCGATGTCGATAGTTTACCCATAAAGGACTTGATGACCAAAGCCGACGCCCTTATGGACAGCCACTTCAAGACCTCCATCAACGCCTCCACCCCTGACGACGAGGATGCCTATTCAACGTCAACCGAAGCTGACATGAATGCCGTAGGACATACACGCCTACCCCGTGACGTGCCGAAGCGGCGACAAAGCCGCCCACCACCCACCAATCGCTCGCGCCCCAACGAACGACTTCTACAGCCACTTACTACCTCCCATCCGCCGCAGTTTTGCTACTACCACTTCAGATTCGGGGCAACCGCGAAGAAATGTGCCAAAGATTGTCAGTGGCCAAAAAACGTGTAAGTAGGCCATCGCTTGTGGCGGTGGCCTCCCATGTTTCTAATCTTTTCTTTTTACAGGATGCAGGAACGGGCGTGCGATTTTTGGTAGACACAGGTGCTTGTCGTTCTCTTTTGCCAAGGAAACTCTTCAAGGCACAACGTAGTCTGTCTACATCTGCCGACGTCCGCTTGGTAGCTGCCAACGGATCTGCGATACCCACCTACGGTTACGAGAGCCTCACATTATCGTTCAGAAACGGTAAATTCAATTGGAAGTTTCTCGTTGCTGACGTCACAATGCCAATCCTCGGTGCGGATTTCCTCTCTCATTTCCACCTTCTGGTCGATGTCGCCCACCGACGATTGGTCAACGCAGACTCGTACTTGTCGACACCTCTTTAACCCGCCTCCTCTAACCTAGCTCTCCACATCAGCACACCCACGGATGCCTACGCCCACCTCCTCATGTCGTACCCGGAAGTTTTTTGTCCAGAACTTCGCCAAACGCCCACGGTTCCTGCCAAGCACGGTATTTATCACCATACCAAGATGACGGGACCCCCAGTCTTCGCAAAATTCAGACATCTGGCACCGGAACGATTGGCAGCCGCCAAACAGACATTTGCCGAAATGGAGAAAATGGGCCTTTGCCAAAAGGCCTCCAGCCCATGTTCGTCACCCTTACACATCGTTCTGAAGAAAGACGGCTCCCTCCGTCCGTGCGGGGATTACAGGCGCCTGAACATGCAAACAGAACCGGATCACTATCCCCTCCCAAACATTGCCGATGTAACCTCCTACCTGCACAAAGCAAAGGTTTTCTCTACGCTCGACCTCCTGAAGGGGTATTATCAGGTGCCTATAAACCCAGAAGACATCCCCAAGACTGCCATCACCACTCCGTTTGGCACATACACCTTCAATTACTCCTGTTTTGGCGTTCGTAATGCTGGGGCAACGTTTCAACGTCTCATGGATGGCATCTTAGGGGACCTCCCTTTCTGTGTATGTTATGTGGACGACATACTTGTGTTCTCCTCCTCGAAAGAGGAACACCTCCGTCACCTGCGCATCGTGCTCGACCGCCTGCAACAAAACGGCCTTGTAGTCTGGTACGACAAGTGTACCTTTGGCGCCAACGAAGTGTCGTTCTTAGGGCACCGTATCACTCCTGAAGGAGTCCATCCCCTCCCTGAGAAGGTAGCAGCCGTTCAGAATTTCCCAACGCCCTCGACCGTCAAAGCTCTGCAGGAATTCTTGGGCATGATCAACTATTATCACCGTTTTCTGCCAGCCATTGCCGCCACTCTTGCTCCCCTCTACGCCTCCCTCAAGGGCAAGCCAAAGGACCTGAAGTGGGGTCCCCTTCAAGAAGCAGCCTTCTGCAATGCAAAGAAGGCCCTATCAACTGCTGCGGCTCTCACTTTTCCTATCCCACACGCCCCTCTCCTTCTCTCCACTGATGCCAGCGACGTTGCTATTGGTGCAGTACTCGAGCAAGTGGTCAAAGGCTCGCCCCGCCCATTGGCCTTCTTCAGCAGAAAACTGTCCAAGGCAGAATCGGGTTATTCTACCTTTGATCGAGAATTGCTGGCGGTGCACTTGGCTGTCCGTCACTTTCGCCATTTCTTAGAAGGTACGCCCTTCGTCATTCGCACAGACCACATGCCTCTGATGCACGCCTTCACTCGACAGTCTGACGCCTGGTCCGCCCGTCAACGCCGACATCTCTCCGCCGTGGCTGAATACAATTGCCCCCTCCAATACGTCCCTGGGAAAATGAATCCCGTTGCCGATGCCCTGTCAAGAAACACGTTGGCTGCCGTTCAACTGGGATTGGATTACAACGCCCTGGCTGAAGCCCAATGATAGGATCCAGAGTATCAAGCTTGTAGGACATCCTGCACGTCCCTCCGTTGGGAGGATTTTCCCCTCGAAAACTCCAACACCACCCTCCTCTGTGACATCAGTACTGGTAGACCGCGACCTTGGATTCCTGCTTCCATGCGCCGACAGGTGTTTGATTTCATCCACGGCCTTTCACATCCCTCGTGCCGTTCTACTGCACAGCTGCTGAAGGCAAAGCTCATTTGGCACGGCATTTCTAAGGATGCTAAGGATTGGGTCCGTGCCTGTACTTCTTGCCAAACTTCCAAAGTACATCGACACACGGATTCAGGAGTGGGCACCTTTCCTCAACCTCAGCGTCATTTCGCACACATTCACGTCGACGTTGTAGGCCCCCTACCCACATCACAAGGACATCGTTACCTGTTTACCATCATCGACCGCTCCACTCGTTGGCCTGAAGCCATTCCCATGGAAACTGCAACGTCCGCCTCATGTACATCTGCCTTACTCTCTGGATGGATTTCAAGATTCGGTATCCCTGAGCATATTACTTCTGACAGGGGAACCACTTTCACCTCTCAATTATGGACGTCATTAGCGAATCTCCTGGGCATCACCCTACATCAGACAACGGCCTACAACCCCGCTGCCAATGGAATGGTTGAACGTTTTCATCGCACCCTCAAAGCAGCTTTGATGTCCCGCTGCAAGGATTGCAACTGGTTTACTCAGCTTCCCTGGGTCCTCCTTGGACTAAGGACCACTCCTAAAGATGCCCTCGACGTCTCGGCAGCCGAAATGGTGTATGGCGACCCGTTGGTCGTCCCTGCCGAGTTTTTTCCTTCTACAACCTCCTCCGACTATCTCCAGCGCATACGTCACGTCGTGGGAAAATTTACTCCGTGCCGCCAGACTTACAAGCCCCCAGCGAAGCATCACATACCAACGGACTTGCACTCTGCAACGCACGTCTTCCTGCGCAACGACACCAGCAAGCCACCGTTAACGCCCCTTTACACGGGACCTTTCCTTGTGATCCGACGCAGTCCGAAAGCATTCCTCCTAAACATTCGGGGCAAAGAAGACTGGGTCTCCATTGATCGTCTAAAACCTGCTTATCTTCTGCCAGATGACCCGCCTACAGTTCGCCTCTCTAGATCAGGGCGCCCTATTTAACATGTACAGTATGTCATTTTTAGGGGGGGAGCCATGTACCAACCGTGTGTTACACAATTGTACATAATTCCTATTGTATATATTATGCTTGTATCTGCGCTCTTCCCTCGCACTAAAAAGAACCTGAATGATCATGTCTCCGGTTTTCCTCTGAACTTTGTCTGTCTCTCGAACATGCCATGTCCTATTGCCTTGCCGTTTTGTATATAAAGGAGAGTGTTCTATAATAATATAGCTCAGTTGTTTCCAATCTGCCTTTGATTTCACAACTCCTCTCTCGGCCCGTCAAAACTTCATTTAAAGAGCATTTGCTTCGAAAAAGCTGAGTCTGGTCAGTAACAGACTCCATATCGAAGAGAAAGGTTGTTCTGTCCGATTCTCAGCACGATGGCAGATTTTGTGGATGTGAGGCATGTTAAACAATACATGCCCCGTTTAACCACACTTGATCGTGATTTCAAGATGTATTCCGTTTTGAAGAACAAAATGTACAAAACGGAATCTCGGAACGTTTTCGGAAGAAAACTTTCCCGACTTTCCAAAAGTCTTCAAAGGACATAGCCGTATACTTAACATGGATTTCTGAATGACTCCGGAACTGAAATTTCCAGGAGCAGTCCTGAACAACTCCTCCCTGAGCTTCAAATGACTTCTGAAGACCTGATCTTCAATTTTTTCAAACGTAGCCTGCACCACCTCACATGATCTGTATGTAGCTGGCGAAATCTAACCAAGGAATTGCGTGTCAATAGGAGTAAGAGGAAATGAGTTGATGACTGGGAGAAGGATTTCACATAACTCACAGAGATCGCGTTCTGGCGGAATAGGAAGCTGCCGGTAAGAATTATGCGTTACGTCTTCGGAACACCATCAACTACTGGTGGTTTTGGTTGCTGCCGAAGTTGCCGATCGTTCGTTTTATATCACCCGACCTATAGAAAGACACGGGATCTTCCGTTGGCAGCTGAGCTTTGAAGATCATAATGTATGCGCCTTGAAGGATCCTTTGCTTGGGCTTTTGCGACGATGTCTTATTAAAGGAGACTCTTGGAAAAAGTAAGAGGCTTTGTATCGGTGCAAAAACGGATTGCAAGAATGAGGATGGAGGCAGAATGGTTCAACTGAACGGTGAGTGACGTGTAGTTCTTCAACAGGATTGTCCCAAAATTCGCCATTGAAGTAAGGACATATCCAGACGACAATGGTAAATATATCATGTTGCTCGTCATTTACTTTGGCATGATAGTGTACGCAGAGAAATCGATAGTATTCATCTCTTCACTCATTGCCCGGATAGGTAAAGAATAAATGCCTTCGATTTCCCTGAGGAATCTGACGAAGTGAGGACTCGCGGCACTGAAATCTCTTTAGAAATCTAGGACACTGACGAACTAAGGAAAAGACAATGAAATCTCGAAAGAAAAAGATAATCTAATGAAAGAATATCTTGAAAACTAGAAGACAGGAGAGAACAGCGAAGAAGAGCCTCTAATGCCAGAGGTAAGACACCTCAAAATATAGATCGAAGACCTTCTAATGCTAAAAGTATGGAACCTAGAAATATATGTCAAAGAACTTCTAATGCTAGAAGTGTGGGAGCTAAAGAGAGAGGTCAAAGAACTTCTAATGTTAGAGGTGTGGGAGCTATAAAGAAAGATCAAAGAACTTTTAATGCTTGAGGTAAGGGAGCTGAAAAGAGGTCAAAGAACTTCTAATGCTAGAGGTGTGGGAGCTAAAAAGAGGTCAAAGAACTTCTAATGCTAGAGGTGTGGGAGCTAAAAAGAAGTCAAAGAACTTCTAATGCTAGAGGTGTAGGAGCTAAAAAGAAGTCTAAGAACTTCTAATGCTAGAGGTGTGGGAGCTAAAAAGAAGTCAAAGAACTTCTAATGCTAGAGGTGTAGGAGCTAAAAATAGGTCAAAGAACTTCTAATGCTAGAGGTGTGGGAGCTAAAAAGAGGTCAAAGAACTTCTAATGTTAGAAGTGTGGGAGCTAAAAAGAGGTCAAAGAACCTCTAATGCTAGTGGTGTGGGAGCTAAAAAGAGGTCAAAGAACTTCTAATGCTAGAGGTGTGGGAGCTATAAAGAGGTCAAAGAACTTCTAATGCTAGAGGTGTGGGAGCTAAAAAGAAGTCAAAGAACTTCTAATGTTAGAGGTGTAGGAGCTAAAAAGAGGTCAAAGAACTTCTAATGCTAGAGGTGTGGGAGCTAAAAAGAGGTCAAAGAACTTCTAATGCTAGAGGTGTGGGAGCTAAAAAGAAGTCAAAGAACTTCTAATGCTAGAGGTGTAGGAGCTAAAAAGAGGTCAAAGAACTTCTAATGCTAGAGGTGTGGGAGCTAAAAAGAGGTCAAAGAACTTCTAATGCTAGAGGTGTAGGAGCTAAAAAGAAGTCAAAGAACCTCTAATGCTAGAGGTGTGGGAGCTAAAAAGAGGTCAAAGAACCTCTAATGCTAGAGGTGTGCGAGCTAAAAAGAGGTCAAAGAACTTCTAATGCAAGGGGTGGGGGAGCTAAAAAGAAGTCAAAGAACTTCTAATGCTAGAGGTGTAGGAGCTAAAAAGAGGTCAAAGAACTTCTAATGCTAGAGGTGTGGGAGCTAAAAAGAGGTCAAAGAACTTCTAATGCTAGAGGTGTGGGAGCTAAAAAGAAGTCAAAGAACTTCTAATGCTAGAGGTGTAGGAGCTAAAAAGAGGTCAAAGAACTTCTAATGCTAGAGGTGTGGGAGCTAAAAAGAGGTCAAAGAACTTCTAATGCTAGAGGTGTAGGAGCTAAAAAGAGGTCAAAGAACTTCTAATGCTAGAGGTGTGGGAGCTAAAAAGAAGTCAAAGAGCTTCTAATGCTAGCGGTGTGGAGCTAAAAAGAAGTCAAAGAACTTCTAATGCTAGAGGTGTGGGAGCTAAAAAGAGGTCAAAGAACTTCTAATGCTAAAGGTGTAGGAGCTAAAATGAGGTTAAAGAACTTCTAATGCTAGAGGTGTGGGAGCTAAAAAGAGGTCAAAGAACTTCTGATGCTAGAGGTGTGGGAGCTAAAAAGAGGTCAAAGAACTTCTAATGCTAGAGGTGTGGGAGCTAAAAAGAGGTCAAAGAACTTCTAATGCTAGAGGTGTGGGAGCTAGAAAGAGGTCAAAGAGCTTCTAATGCTAGCGGTGTGGGAGCTAAAAAGAAGTCAAAGAACTTCTAATGCTAGAGGTGTGGGAGCTAAAACGAGGTCAAATAACTTCTAATGCTAGAGGTGTGGGAGTTAAAAAGAGGTCAAAGAACTTCTAATGCTAGAGGTGTGGGAGCTAAAAAGAGGTCAAAGAACTTCTAATGCTAGAGATGTGGGAGCTAAAAAGAGGTCAAAGAACTTCTAATGCTAGAGGTGTGGGAGCTAAAAAGAGGTCAAAGAACTTCTAATGCTAGAGGTGTGGGAGCTAAAAAGAGGTCAAAGAACTTCTAATAATAGAGGTGTGGGAGCTAAAAAGAGGTCAAAGTACTTCTAATGCTAGATGTGTGGGAGCTAAAAAGATGTCAAAGAACTTCTAATGCTAGAAGTGTGGGAGCTAAAAAGAGGTCAAAAAACTTCTAATGCTAGAGGTGTGGGAGCTATAAAGAAAGGTCAAAGAACTTCTAATGCTTGAGGTAAGGGAGCTGAAAAGAGGTCAAAGAACTTCTAATGCTAGAGGTGTAGGAGCTAAAAAGAGGTCAAAGAACCTCTAATGCTAGAGGTGTGGGAGCTAAAAAGAGGTCAAAGAACCTCTAATGCTAGAGGTGTGGGAGCTAAAAAGAAGTCAAAGAACCTCTAATGCTAGAGGTGTGGGAGCTAAAAAGAGGTCAAAGAACCTCTAATGCTAGAGGTGTGGGAGCTAAAAAGAGGTCAAAGAACCTCTAATGCTAGAGGTGGGGGAGCTAAAAAGAGGTCAAAGAACTTCTAATGCAAGGGGGGTGGGAGCTTAAAAGAGGTCAAAGAACTTCTAATGCTAGAGGTGTGGGAGCTAGAAAGAGGTCAAAGAACTTCTAATGCAAGGGGTGTGGGAGCTAAAAAGAGGTCAAAGAACTTCTAATGCAAGGGGTGTGGGAGCTAAAGAGAGGTCAAAAAGAACTTCTAATGCAAGGGGTGTGGAAGCTAAAAAGAGGTCAAAGAACTTTTAATGCAAGGGGTGGGGGATAGATGTCGCTAGCGAGGCTTTGGGGAAGGCGCGGTGGCGTCTGTGTTCTTTCTGATGCATAAACTTAATTAAATACAAGTAAAAACAGGGCATTAAATATGTATTATAAATACTAAACTCTTTCTTATCTTGACAGCACAAATGAAATCTTATAAGTTCCAACATGTAACTAAGCCCTCCCGAAACACGAGTCAACCTTTTCTGCTTGGAGGATATCCTTGCAAGTAAAAGGTAGAAGTACAAGGTAATTCTCTGAAGCAAAAGGTAGAAGTATAAGCAAATCTTAATTCTCTGAAGCAAAAGGTAGAAGTATAAGCAAATCTTTCTTTCCATATTCATAATGATTACCTTATGCTTACAAGGATATCCTTCATTTTTATGAATACTTCCCATATTTGCACAGACTCGCAGGGGTGCCCCTTTAGCTCGGAAAATTTCCTAATAGCTGATTGGTCGGAAGTATTTTTGTCCGAATGCCATCATTGTTTTCAAATGATTACCAAGTAATGGGAATTGAAACTTATTTATCAATCTAAATTTC
>NC_090752.1:55431066-55443566 GCF_036898095.1 Palaemon carinicauda
GCCAAATCAACCACCAACAACTCATATCCAGACTCACCAAATTTTCGAACTGCTTCCAGAGGGTACATTCCAGGAACGTCCGTCAGGTTCACCATTCCAGAGGTTAGTATGTGATTTTTGGGTTGTGTCGCTGTCACAAGATGAAATGCAAAGTATGGATGAGCTGATGCTACAATTTTAATTTTTATTATTTTTTTTTCTATTTTTTATTTATTTATCCATTTATATATTTATTTTTTTATTTATTCTATTCTGTTTTATGGTTGTATATTCTTTATTTTATTCTTTTACATTCGATGGAAAAAAGAGAGAGAGAGAGAGAGAGAGAGAGAGAGAGAGAGAGAGAGAGAGAGAGAGAGAGAGAGAGAGAGAGAGAGAGAGATGGTGTTCCATTGTTTAACTATGCATTATATAGTAAACAAGTTTATGGCATAAGAGAGAGAGAGAGAGAGAGAGAGAGAGAGAGAGAGAGAGAGAGAGAGAGAGAGATGGTATTTCATTGTATAACTGCATTATAAAGTAAGAAAATTTATTGCATAACAGAGAGAGAGAGAGAGAGAGAGAGAGAGAGAGAGAGAGAGAGAGAGAGAGAGAGAGAGAGAGAGAGAGAGAGAGAGAGAGAGAGAGAGTGAGAGAGAGATGGTATTTCATTGTATAACTGCATTATAAAGTAAGAAAATTTATTGCATAACAGAGAGAGAGAGAGAGAGAGAGAGAGAGAGAGAGAGAGAGAGAGAGAGCGTCCATTTTGAAATACACGTACCAAACCAGGACACATCACTGCAGAATAAACACGTGACCAGCTGGTCCCGTTCCTCCTCTGTTTCCAAGGCCAGTCTGGTCGTACCGGGGGAACAAACAAAGTCGTCCACGTATTCTATGAAAGGTCCGAATTCCTCGTACCTCGTTGATGAGATTGCTAAAGGAAAGGATTATATATTAGTAATAAGCTACATGCAAACGCAGGGCCTTCATCAATCTATTAATTCAGTTCAAAAAGTGATCTAAAAACCTAATCTGGGTTATATTCTCTATATCAGTATATTTATAAGTTTTTAGAAATGGTGATGATTCTACTTTAGTAGTAATCTAAAAATGGTGATGATTCTACTTTAGTAGTAATCTAAAAATGGTGATGATTCTACTTTAGTAGTAGTCTAAAGATGGTGATGATTCTACTTTAGTAGTAGTCTAAAAATGGTGATGATTCTACTTTAGTGGTAGTCTAAAGATGGTGATGATTCTACTTTAGTGGTAGTCTAAAGATGGTGATGATTCTACTTTAGCGGCAGTCTAAAAATGGTAATGATTCTACTTTAGTGGTAGTCTAAAAATGGTGATGATTCTACTTTAGCGGCAGTCTAAAAATGGTGATGATTCTACTTTAGCGGCAGTCTAAAAATGGTGATGATTCTACTTTAGCGGCAGTCTAAAAATGGTGATGATTCTACTTTAGCGGCAGTCTAAAAATGGTGATGATTCTACTTTAATGACAGTCTAAAAATGGTGATGATTCTACTTTAGTGGCAGTCTAAAAATGGTGATGATTCTACTTTAGTGGCAGTCTAAAAATGGTAATGATTCTACTTTAGTGGCAGTCTAAAAATGGTGATGATTTTACTTTAGTGGCAGTCTAAAAATGGTGATGATTCTACTTTAGTGGCAGTCTAAAAATGGTGATGATTTTACTTTAGTAGCAGTCTAAAAATGGTGATGATTCTACTTTAGTGGCAGTCTAAAAATGGTGATGATTCTACTTTAGCAGCAGTCTGAAAATGGTGATGATTCTACTTTAGTAGCAGTCTAAAGATGGTGATGATTCTACTTTAGCAGCAGTCTAAAAATGGTGATAATTCTACTTTAGTAGCAATCTAAAAATGGTGATGATTCTACTTCAGCAGCAGTCTAAAAATGGTGATAATTCTACTTTAGTAGCAATCTAAAAATGGTGATGATTCTACTTCAGCAGCAGTCTAAAAATGGTGATAATTCTACTTTAGTAGTAGTCTAAAAATGGTGATGATTCTACTTTAGTAGTAATCTAAAAATGGTGATGATTCTACTTTAGTAGTAGTCTAAAAATGGTGATGATTCTACTTTAGTGGTAGTCTAAAGATGGTGATAATTCTACTTTAGCAGCAGTCTAAAAATAGTGATAATTCTACTTTAGTAGTAGTCTAAAAATGGTGATGATTCTGCTTTAGTGGTAGTCTAAAGATGGTGATAATTCTACTTTAGCAGCAGTCTAAAAATGGTGATAATTCTACTTTAGTAGTAGTCTAAAATGGTGATAATTCTACTTAAGTGGTAGTCTAAAAATGGTGATAATTCTACTTTAGCAGCAGTCTAAAAATTGTGATAATTCTACTTTAGTAGTAGTCTAATAATGGTGATGATTCTACTTTAGTGGTAATCTAAAGATGGTGATAATTCTACTTTAGCAGCAGTCTAAAAATGGTGATAATTCTACTTTAGTAGTAGTCTAAAAATGGTGATGATTCTACTTTAGTGGTAGTCTAAAGATGGTGATAAATCTACTTTAGCAGCAGTCTAAAATGGTGATGATTCTACTTTAGTAGTAGTCTAAAATTGGTGATGATTCTACTTTAGTAGTAGTCTAAAGTTGGTGATAATTCTACTTTAGCAGCAGTCTAAAAATGGTGATAATTCTACTTTAGAAGTAGTCTAAAAATGGTGATGATTCTACTTTAGTGGTAGTCTAAAGATGGTGATAATTCTACTTTAGCAGCAGTCTAAAAATGGCGATAATTCTACTTTAGTAGTAGTCTAAAAATGGTGATAATTCTACTTTAGTGGTAGTCTAAAGATGGTGATAATTCTACTTTAGTAGTAGTCTAAAGTTGGTGATAATTCTACTTTAGTAGCAGTCTAAAAATGGTGATAATTCTACTTTAGTGGTAGTCTAAAGATGGTGATAATTCTACTTTAGTAGTAGTCTAAAAATGGTGATAATTCTACTTTAGTAGTAGTCTAAAGATGGTGATAATTCTACTTTAGTAGTAGTCTAAAAATGGTGATAATTCTACTTTAGTGGTTGTCTAAAGATGGTGATAATTCTACTTTAGCAGCAGTCTAAAAATGGTGATAATTCTACTTTAGTAGTAGTCTAAAAATGGTGATAATTCTACTTTAATAGTAGTCTAAAGTTGGTGATAATTCTACTTTAGCAGCAGTCTAAAAATGGTGATAATTCTACTTTAGAAGTAGTCTAAAAATGGTGATGATTCTACTTTAGTGGTAGTCTAAAGATGGTGATAATTCTACTTTAGCAGCAGTCTAAAAATGGCGATAATTCTACTTTAGTAGTAGTCTAAAAATGGTGATGATTCTACTTTAGTAGTAGTCTAAAAATGGTGATGATTCTACTTTAGTGGTAGTCTAAAGATGGTGATAATTCTACTTTAGCAGCAGTCTAAAAATGGTGATGATTCTACTTTAGTAGTAATCTAAAAATGGTGATGATTCTACTTTAGTGGTAGTCTAAAGATGGTGATAATTCTACTTTAGTAGTAGTCTAAAGAGGGTGATAATTCTACTTTAGCAGCAGTCTAAAAATGGTGATAATTCTACTTTAGTAGTAGTCTAAAAATGGTGATAATTCTACTTTAGTGGTAGTCTAAAGATGGTGATAATTCTACTTTAGTAGTAGTCTAAAGATAGTGATAATTCTACTTTAGTAGTAGTCTAAAAATGGTGATGATTCTACTTTAGGAGTAGTCTAAAAATGGTGATGATTCTACTTTAGTGGTAGTCTAAAGATGGTGATAATTCTACTTTAGTAGTAGTCTAAAGATGGTGATAATTCTACTTTAGCAGCAGTCTAAAAATGGTGATAATTCTACTTTAGTAGTAGTCTAAAAATGGTGATGATTCTACTTTAGTGGTAGTCTAAAGATGGTGATAATATTACTTTAGCAGCAGTCTAAAAATGGTGATAATTCTACTTTAGTAGTAGTCTAAAATGGTGAAAATTCTACTTTAGCAGCAGTCTAAAAATGGTGATAATTCTACTTTAGTAGTAGTCTAAAAATGGTGATAATTCTACTTTAGTAGTAGTCTGAAAATGGTGATGATTCTACTTTAGTGGTAGTCTAAAGATGGTGATGATTCTGCTTTAGCGGCAGTCTAAAAATGATGATAATTCTACTTTAGTAGTAGTCTAAAAATGGTGATGATTCTACTTTAACGTTAGTCTAAAGATGGTGATAATTCTACTTTAGCAGCAGTCTAAAAATGGTGATAATTCTACTTTAGTAGTAGTCTAAAAATGGTGATGATTTTACTTTAGTGGCAATCTAAAAATGGTGATAATTCTACTTTAGTAGTAATCTAAAAATGGTGATGATTCTACTTTAGTAGTAGTCTAAAAATGGTGATAATTCTACTTTAGTAGTAGTCTAAAAATGGTGATAATTCTACTTCAGTAGTAGTCTAAAAATGGTGATAATTCTACTTTAGTAGTAATCTAGAAATGGTGATGATTCTACTTTTGTAGTAGTCTAAAAATGGTGATAATTCTACTTTAGTAGTAGTCTAAAAATGGTGATAATTCTACTTCAGTAGTAGTCTAAAAATGGTGATAATTCTACTTTAGTAGTAGTCTAAAAATGGTGATAATTCTACTTTAGTAGTAATCTAAAAATGGTGATGATTCCACTTTAGTAGTAATCTAAAAATGGTGATGATTCTACTTTAGTAGTAATCTAAAAATGGTGATGATTCTACTTTAGTAGTAGTCTAAAAATGGTGATGATTCTACTTTAGTGGTAGTCTAAAAATGGTGATGATTCTACTTTAGTAGTAGTCTAAAAGGGGTGATGATTCTACTTTAGTAGTAATCTAGAAATGGTGATGATTCTACTTTAGTAGTAATCTAAAAATGGTGATGATTCTACTTTAGTGGCAGTCTAAAATTGGTGATGATTTTACTTTAGTGGCAGTCTAAAAATGGTGATGATTCTACTTTAGTGGCAGTCTAAAAATGGTGATGATTTTACTTTAGTAGCAGTCTAAAAATGGTGATGATTCTACTTTAGTGGCAGTCTAAAAATGGTGATGATTCTACTTTTGCAGCAGTCTGAAAATGGTGATGATTCTACTTTAGTAGCAGTCTAAAGATGGTGATGATTCTACTTTAGTAGTAGTCTAAAAATGGTGATAATTCTACTTTAGTAGTAGTCTAAAAATGGTGATAATTCTACTTCAGTAGTAGTCTAAAAATGGTGATAATTCTACTTTAGTAGTAGTCTAAAAATGGTGATAATTCTACTTTAGTAGTAATCTAAAAATGGTGATGATTCCACTTTAGTAGTAATCTAAAAATGGTGATGATTCTACTTTAGTAGTAATCTAAAAATGGTGATGATTCTACTTTAGTAGTAATTTAAAAATGGTGATGATTCTACTTTAGTAGTAATCTAAAAATGGTGATGATTCTACTTTAGTAGTAGTCTAAAAATGGTGAGTATTTTACTTTAGTAGTAGTCTAAAAATGGTGATGATTCTACTTTAGTAGTAGTCTAAAAATGGTGATGATTCTACTTTAGTGGTAGTCTAAAAATGGTGATGATTCTACTTTAGTAGTGATCTAAAAATGGTGATGATTCTACTTTAGTAGTAATCTAAAAATGGTGATAATTTTACTTTAGTGGTAATCTAAAAATGGTGATGATTCTACTTTAGTAGTAATCTAAAAATGGTGATAATTCTACTTTAGCAGCAGTCTAAAAATGGTGATGATTCTACTTTAGTGGTAGTCTAAAAATGGTGATAATTCTACTTTAGTAGTAGTCTAAAATGGTGATAATTCTACTTTAGTAGCAGTCTAAAAATGGTGATGATTCTACTGTAGTGGTAGTCTAAAGATGGTGATAATTCTACTTTAGCAGCAGTCTAAAAATGGTGACAATTCTACTTTAGTAGTAGTCTAAAAATGGTGATGATTTTACTTTAGTGGTAGTCTAAAGATGGCGATAATTCTACTTTAGCAGCAGTCTAAAAATGGTAATAATTCTACATTAGTAGTAGTCTAAAAAAGGTGATGATTCTACTTTAGTGGTAGTCTAAAGATGGTGATAATTCTACTTTAGCAGCAGTCTAAAAATGGTGATAATTCTACTTTAGTAGTAGTCTAAAAATGGTGATAATTTTACTTCAGTGGTAGTCTAAAGATGGTGATAATTCTACTTTAGCAGCAGTCTAAAAATGGTGATGATTCTACTTTAGTAGTAGTCTAAAAATGGTGATGATTCTACTTTAGTGGCAGTCTAAAAATGGTGATGATTCTACTTTAGTAGTAGTCTGAAAATGGTGATAATTCTACTTCAGTAGTAGTCTAAAAATGGTGATAATTCTACTTTAGTAGTAGTCTAAAAATAGTGATGATTCTACTTTAGTAGTAATTTAAAAATGGTGATAATTCTACTTTAGTAGTAGTCTAAAAATGGTGATAATTCTACTTTAGTAGTAGTCTAAAGATGGTGATAATTCTACTTTAGCAGCAGTCTAAAAATGGTGATGATTCTACTTTAGTAGTAGTCTAAAAATGGTGATGATTCTACTTTAGCAGCAGTCTAAAAATGGTGATGATTCTACTTTAGTAGTAGTCTAAAAATGGTGATGATTCTACTTAAGTAGTAATCTAAAAATGGTGATGATTCTACTTTAGTAGTAGTCTAAAAATGGTGATGATTCTACTTTAGTGGTAGTCTAAAGATGGTGATAATTCTACTTTAGCAGCAGTCTAAAAATGGTGATAATTCTACTTTAGTAGTAGTCTAAAAATGGTGATGATTCTACTTTAGTGGTAGTCTAAAGATGGTGATAATTCTACTTTAGCAGCAGTCTAAAAATGGTGATAATTCTACTTTAGTAGTAGTCTAAAAATTGTGATGATTCTACTTTAGTGGTAGTCTAAAGATGGTGATAATTCTACTTCAGCAGCAGTCTAAAAATGGTGATAATTCTACTTTAGTAGTAGTGTAAAAATGGTGATAATTCTACTTTAGTAGTAGTCTAAAAATGGTGATGATTCTACTTTAGCAGCAGTCTAAAAATGGTGATAATTCTACTTTAGTAGTAGTCTAATAATGGTGATGATTCTACTTTAGTGGTAGTCTAAAGATGGTGATAATTCTACTTTAGCAGCAGTCTAAAAATGGTGATAATTCTACTTTAGTAGTAGTCTAAAAATGGTGATGATTCTACTTTAGTAGTAGTCTAAAGTTGGTGATAATTCTACTTTAGCAGCAGTCTAAAAATGGTGATAATTCTACTTTAGTAGTAGTCTAAAAATGGTGATGATTCTACTTTAGTGGTAGTCTAAAGATGGTGATAATTCTACTTTAGCAGCAGTCTAAAAATGGCGATAATTCTACTTTAGTAGTAGTCTAAAAATGGTGATGATTCTACTTTAGTAGTAGTCTAAAAATGGTGATGATTTTACTTTAGTGGTAGTCTAAAGATGGTGATAATTCTACTTTAGCAGCAGTCTAAAGATGGTAATGATTCTACTTTAGTAGTAGTCTAAAAATGGTGATAATTCTACTTTAGTGGTAGTCTAAAGATGGTGATAATTCTACTTTAGTAGTAGTCTAAAGAGGGTAATAATTCTACTTTAGCAGCAGTCTAAAAATGGTGATAATTCTACTTTAGTAGTAGTCTAAAAATGGTGATAATTCTACTTTAGTAGTAGTCTAAAGATGGTGATAATTCTACTTTAGTAGTAGTCTAAAGATGGTGATAATTCTACTTGAGTAGTAGTCTAAAAATGGTGATGATTCTACTTTAGTAGTAGTCTAAAAATGGTGATGATTCTACTTTAGTGGTAGTCTAAAGATGGTGATAATTCTACTTTAGTAGTTGTCTAAAGATGGTGATAATTCTACTTTAGTATTAGTCTAAAGATGGTGATAATTCTACTTTAGTTGTAGTCTAAAAATGGTGATGACTCTACTTTAGTAGTAGTCTAAAAATGGTGATGATTCTACTTTAGTGGTAGTCTAAAGATGGTGATAATTCTACTTTAGTAGTAGTCTAAAGATGGTGATAATACTACTTTAGTAGTAGTCTAAAAATGGTGATAATTCTACTTTAGTAGTAGTCTGAAAATGGTGATAATTCTACTTTAGTGGTAGTCTAAAGATGGTGATAATTCTACTTTAGTAGTAGTCTAAAGATGGTGATAATTTTACGTTAGTAGTAGTCTGAAAATGGTGATAATTCTACTTTAGTGGAAGTCTAAAAATGGTGATGATTCTACTTTAGTGGTAGTCTAAAAATGGTAATAATTCTACTTTAGTAGTAGTCTAAAGATGGTGATAATTCTACTTTAGTAGTAGTCTAAAAATGGTGATAATTCTACTTTAGTAGTAGTCTAAAAATGGTGATAATTCTACTTAAGCAGCAGTCTAAAAATGGTGATAATTCTACTTTAGTAGTAGTCTAAAAATGGTGATGATTCTACTTTAGTGGTAGTCTAAAGATGGTGATAATTTTACTTTAGCAGCAGTCTAAAAATGGTGATAATTCTACTTTAATAGTAGTCTAAAAATGGTGATAATTCTACTTTAGCAGCAGTCTAAAAATGGTGATAATTCTACTTTAGTAGTAGTCTAAAAATGGTGATGATTCTACTTTAGTGGTAGTCTAAAGATGGTGATAATTCTGCTTTAGCGGCAGTCTAAAAATGGTGATAATTCTACTTTGGTAGTAGTCTAAAAATGGTGATGATTCTACTTTAGCGGTAGTCTAAAGATGGTGATAATTCTACTTTAGCAGCAGTCTAAAAATGGTGATAATTCTACTTTAGTAGTAATCTAAAAATGGTGATAATTCTACTTTAGTAGTAATCTAAAAATGGTGATAATTCTACTTTAGTAGTAATCTAAAAATGGTGATGATTTTACTTTAGTAGTAGTCTAAAAATGGTGATAATTCTACTTTCGTAGTAGTCTAAAAATGGTGATGATTCTACTTTAGTAGTAATCTAGAAATGGTGATGATTCTACTTTAGTAGTAGTCTAAAAATGGTGATAATTCTACTTTAGTAGTAGTCTAAAAATGGTGATAATTCTACTTTAGTAGTAGTCTAAAAATGGTGATGATTCTACTTTAGTAGTAATCTAAAAATGGTGATAATTCTACTTTAGTAGTAATCTAAAAATGGTGATGATTCCACTGTAGTAGTAATCTAAAAATGGTGATGATTCTACTTTAGTAGTAATCTAAAAGTGGTGATGATTCCACTTAAGTAGTAATTTAAAAATGGTGATGATTCTACTTTAGTAGTAATCTAAAAATGGTGATGATTCTACTTTAGTAATAATCTAAAAATGGTGATGATTCTACTTTAGTAGTAATCTAAAAATGGTGATAATTCTACTTTAGTAGTAGTCTAAAAATGGTGATGATTCTACTTTAGTAGTAGTCTAAAAATGGTGATGATTCTACTTTAGTAGTAGTCTAAAAATGGTGATGATTCTACTTTAGTAGTAATCTAAAAATGGTGATAATTTTACTTTAGTGGTAATCTAAAAATGGTGATGATTCTACTTTAGTAGTAATCTAAAAATGGTGATAATTCTACTTTAGCAGCAGTCTAAAAATGGTGATGATTCTACTTTAGTGGTAGTCTAAAAATGGTGATAATTCTATTTAGTAGTAGTCTAAAAATGGTGATAATTCTACTTTAGTAGCAGTCTAAAAATGGTGATGATTCTACTTTAGTGGTAGTCTAAAGATGGTGATAATTCTACTTTAGCAGCAGTCTAAAAATGGTGATAATTCTACTTTAGTAGTAGTCTAAAAATGGTGATGATTTTACTTTAGTGGTAGTCTAAAGATGGTGATAATTCTACTTTAGCAGCAGTCTAAAAATGGTGATAATTCTACTTTAGTAGTAGTCTAAAAATGGTGATGATTCTACTTTAGTGGTAGTCTAAAGATGGTGATAATTCTACTTTAGCAGCAGTCTAAAAATGGTGATAATTCTACTTTAGTAGTAGTCTAAAAATGGTGATGATTCTACTTTAGTGGTAGTCTAAAGATGGTGATAATTCTACTTTAGCGGCAGTCTAAAAATGGTGATAATTCTACTTTAGTGGTAGTCTAAAGATGGTGATAATTCTACTTTAGCGGCAGTCTAAAAATGGTGATAATTCTACTTTAGTAGTAGTCTAAAAATGGTGATGATTCTACTTTAGTGGTAGTCTAAAGATGGTGATAATTCTACTTTAGCAGCAGTCTAAAAATGGTGATAATTCTACTTTAGTAGTAGTCTAAAAATGGTGTTGATTCTACTTTAGTTGTAGTCTAAAGATGGTGATGATTCTACTCTAGCGGCAGTCTAAAAATGGTGATAATTCTACTTTAGTAGTAGTCTAAAAATGGTGATGATTCTACTTTAGTGGTAGTCTAAAGATGGTGATAATTCTACTTTAGCGGCAGTCTAAAAATGGTGATAATTCTACTTTAGTAGTAGTCTAAAAATGGTGATGATTCTACTTTAGTAGCAATCTAAAAAATAGTGATGATTCTACTTTAGTAGCAATCTAAAAATGGTGATGATTCTACTTTAGTAGTAGTCTAAAAATGGTGATGATTCTACTTTAGTGGTAGTCTAAAGATGGTGATAATTCTACTTTAGCGGCAGTCTAAAAATGGTGATAATTCTACTTTAGTAGTAGTCTAAAAATGGTGATGATTCTACTTTAGTAGCAATCTAAAAAATAGTGATGATTCTACTTTAGTAGTAGTCTCCCCCTAAAAATCTCATTAGTAGTGTAATAAGCTACGTACATACTCGAGTTCTTCATCGATCAATGTATAAAGTTCTGGAAGTGATCTAAAATCTAATCAGGGTAATATTCTCTATGTCAAAATATTTTTCAATTTTCAGAAATGGTGATGATTCTACTTTAGTAGTCTCAAAATATTATTTGTAGTGTAATGAGCTGCATGCAAATGAAGTCCTTCAGTCAGTTAGGTTCGAATCCCACTACGGGTAGGAGAGTTTCTTCATTACTTTCTTTCGCAATTCAAGTCTTATAGTAGAAAATATTTGGCAGTAGAGAACATAAGGGGAAACTAATTATTATTTTTCTAAATGGTATTTATTGCACGGAATCTGCGACTCTAGATCCAAGTGTGCATGGAATCTGCGACTCTAAATCTAAGTGCGAAGGAATCAGCCACTCTAAATCCGAGTACGCATGGATTTTGCGACTCTAAATCCAAGTACGCATGAAATCCGAGACTCTAAATTAGAGTATACATGGAATCTATGACTAAATCTATCTGCACATGGACTCTGTGACTAAATCTAACTGCGCATGGAATCTGCGACTCTAAATCCAAGTGCGCATGGATTCTGTGACTCTAATTCCAAGTGCGCATGGAATCTGTGACTCTAATTAAAAGTGCGCATAGAATCTATGACTCTATATACAAATGCGCATAGAATCTGTGACTCTATATCTAAATGTGCATGGAATCTGTGACTCTAAATCCATCTCCACATGCACTCTGTGACTAAATCTAACTGCGCATGGAATCTGCGACTCTAAATCTAAGTGCACATGGATACTGTGACTCTAAATCTAAAAGCACATGGAATCCATGACTCTTAATCAAAGTGTGTATGGAATCTGCAACTCTAAATCCCTCTGCACATGGATTCTGCGATTTTAAATCTAACTGCGCATGGAATCTGCGACTCTAAATCCAAGTGCGCATGGATTCTGTGACTCTAATTCCAAGTGCGCATGGACTCTCTGACTCTAATTCCAAGTGCGCATGGAATCTGTGACTCTATAACCAAATGCGCATGGAATATGTGACTCTAAATCTACGTGTGCATAGAATCTGTGACTCTAAATCCATCTGCACATGGACTCTGTGACTAAATCTAACTGCGCATGGAATCTGCGACTCTAAATCCAAGTGCGCATGGATTCTGTGACTCTAATTCCAAGTGTGCATGGATTCTGTGACTCTAATTCCAAGTGCGCATTGAATCTGTGACTCTAATTCCAAGTGTGCATGGAATCTGTGACTCTATATCCAAATGCACATGGAATCTGTGACTCTAAATCCATCTCCACAAGCACTCTGTGACTCTAAATCCATCTGCACATGGACTCTGTGACTCTAATTCCAAGTGCGCATGGATTCGGTCACTCTAAATCCATCTGCACATGGAATCTATGACTCTAAATCACAGTGCGCATGGATTCTGCGACTCTAAATCTAACTGCGCATGGAATCTGTGACTCTAAATCCATCTGCACATGGAATCTATGACTCTAAATCAAAGTGCGTATGGAATCTGCAACTCTAAATCCGAGTGCGTATGTATTCTGAAACCTTAAATTGAATTTTGCATTGAATCTGGTATCTTGATTCAAGTGCAAATGGAGTGTTAAACTTTAGATTTAAAGGAGGTCGGAAATTTAGATTAAATTAAAGTGCATCTTACTAAT
>NC_090752.1:55448566-55463566 GCF_036898095.1 Palaemon carinicauda
TGGAAGAAGCCCAAAGGTCTGGAACGGACGGAGGATTGACTTCCCCCACGGTATCCTCATCGTCAGGGGACGCCAGGAAATATGGCTGCGATTTGGAATTTTCAGTCACGGACGAGATTCTGGTCACTGGTTCACAGGAATTATCTATTCCATTGCATCCCGAGTTCGGCTTTACTGATGGATACGCCGAGAATGCGTCTGGTCGGCGTATAACTAGTATTTGGAACGAGCAGTGGAGTAGCCAGTTACGCAGTTTCATGGTGGGCACTGTTTTACTCACTGAATTCTTTCAGTTCAAAGAAATACAGTTGAGATAGCTATAACAATGTATTATGGGGCACACTTTTCCATCATAGGGATTCGTTAAACCTAAAATGATTAAAGGTAATAATTTTGACAAATAGACAATTGAGAATGTCAAAACATCCAGTTGGAAGATTTCTCATTAAATTAGTCACCTAAAAGTTTTTATACAAAACACACGATACTAGATTAAACTAGTCTCTCCTGACCCTTTAAACTATATCAAGGTTTATTTCAACAAACCACAGTATCTAAAATCATTAGACCGTTAAAGAGACGTATCTACGGAAAAAATACTACTACCAGTTTAATTAAAATATGCCTTTTATCACGCCAGAAACACATTATATTTTATATATCACTTTAGAACTTCCAGAAGTAGGCTAATCAAGGAGAGCTAACGGAGGTGTGCTTTGGTTGTAGCCCCGAATAAACTAATCAACCGACTGGCGATGTGCGCTGGCTAGAAGCTTCAACCTAACAAAGAACGAGCGTTATTCTTTGCGATAATCTCGGATTTTGTATTACCGAAAAGAAGAGCGTTGGATCAAACTCGCTCCACCGATTAACAAACTGATACGATACGAATAGAACATTAAATATGCTTCACCGTCTTCACTATTCACCAGTCGGTCTATTCTCAGGCGTCAGTTCTGAGCATTCCAAATCTCTCAAAAACTATAGAGGATGATCTGACATCAGAGGAAATGCTTCGCAGGTAACCTCTGATCCAATTAAAGATAAGCGGGCAGACACTTTCTACCTGTTATCACCCGATAAGCCCGCGATTTAGAAGGATGTTAAACATTATATTTTCACCTCAGGAGATAAGACGATTAACGCGGGACCCATATCACGTAAAATCTGCTGCTCTTATCAGGGTCTCGAGAGAGATTTAATTAAAATTTAACTGGCATACTTTGATGCCTTATAAGGAATAGCAATAGTTCATCACAATAAGGTTGGTTGGGGAGCAATGATGCCATCTACCGTGTGCCTTGTTTTGGGCACCGTAGCTTTTCATCCTTTCGGCTGCATTGCATTCAGAATTTTGCTTCTCAACTTCTTTAACTTATTCCATTTTTAATTGTATTTGTTTCTATATATAAGAAAATACAACTTAAACCGAAGTCTGAGAGTTGAGAAACCCATGGTCTAGTAGAATCTCTCTCTCTCTCTCTCTCTCTCTCTCTCTCTCTCTCTCTCTCTCTCTCTCTCTCTCTCTCCCATCCTTTTATTTAACTCTTTATTTCTCACCTTTGATGGCAAATTTGAAATCGAAGAGTATCCTTAAAAAGAATTTTGTCCAAAGAGGCTTCATAGTATATAATTAGAATTGAATATTAAACAACAAATATTCAGATTTTCATCCATATATCATACACTTGAGAGCTTCCGTACATCTAGAAATAACAAGATAGAAATAATAATAATAATAGAAAAATACTTTTTAACGGATATTAATAGCGCGTGATGATATATAGTTAAATCCTATGTATACGCTTGTGATGTAACTACAGTATTAAGCAAGCCATTCACGATCTGTAATTACTGAAGGAATTCCTTCAAACTTGGCAAAACTGATCGTGAATGGGGTTGTATGAGGTCTGTCAGTACAACTGTCAGTTACACTGATGAGAATCAAACTCTGCTTGATTTTGGAGGCGGGGCTAACGCGCACTGAAGGGAACATTGACCGTGAATGGCTACCAGTCAGTTAAGTTATCAGTGTGAACCGCATGGCCAGAGTGTGAGGAATGTTGGTGCAGAGATTTGAGTGAGGTTTAAGTAGTTAAGATGCCGGAAGATAGAGAATTTTGGGGCGAATTTTTTTTTTTCATTTATACAAAGAAAAGCCATGCCTTTGGAAATTAAGTTAAGACATTATCTGAATAAATATATATAAAAAAAAACGAAGCGTATGGAAAATTAGCAGAAAAACTTAAAGAAAAGTAACCTGATGCAACCCCAGACTTAGTTAGGAAAAAATCAACATGTACAGGAGTAATTTCAGGAAAGAAGCAAAAAAAGTCGAAGATTCTATGCGGTCTGGAGCTGCTGCAGATGTGTATACGCCAACTTGGACTTACTATGAAGATTTAATGTTTTAAGAAACATTATTTGTTATTTATTTATTAAACAAAAAACAGTTACATGGCTGCAAATCCCTTCCCTGTAGCCAATCCTCACACCATTTTGATTTAGTCTTTCTTCGTTTCTTCTAAGTAGAATGCACCGCAACAAGCCCTAATCCCATCAACAATAACTCATCATCACAAAAAATAGAGGAAGCCATTTCGATTGTCTAATCACCACGGTAGTCTATCCTACACTGATGAACGCACTGACCGTTAGTGGACGTCCCAGTTCTGACACTGAAGGAATTCCTTCAGTAACTACTGATCGTGAATGGGCTGCTTTAGGCCTATATGATTCCTTCAGTCTTTCTTTTCAACAGTGCTTTATAATATCCTTATAAAGGTTATTAAATTAAAATTATGCCAATTCAACTATTATTAATATTTCATAAAAATATCTGTAGTGGATAACATTAGTTTAAGTCGTGAGTTTAAAAGTTTAAAGATTACGCATAAGTTAGGTTAGGTTAGTTTAGGTTAAACCGTAGACACAAGTTTACGGGCTCCCTTGTGCAAGAGCCCGTGGTCTGCATCTTCATTGCAGGTTGTTTTAAAACGAACGAACGAACGAACGTAGACACAAGAGGTAGGTCGCTAGCTCTCATGACCTAACTCCACCCAAACTAGGACCATGGACCTCCAGACAACGGCTGTTGATGAATCAGCAGCTATCTTAATATTTTTTTTTTAATGTGGCGCATTTGCACTGACTCGCAGCGGTGCCCGTTTAGCTCGGAAAAGTTTCCTGCTCTCTGATTGGTCAGAATTATCTTGTCCAAGCAATCTGTGATCAGGAAACTTTTCCGAGCTAAAAAAACACGTTTGCGAGTCGGTGCAAATCTACCTCACTAAAAAGAATTGACTGTAGACATAATAGCTCACCTAAACCATTCTGATCCCACAAGGACAGTAAGGTTATGGACGTTAATGATAACTATCGTGTGCTGGGCGAGGCTCAAACTCCTCTCGAACCGATGACCTATCTATATCAGATTCGAGACTTTTGGATTTCCCGCGTTACTGTTTTTAGGCTAACGTCAACCAAATTCAAGTTCCAAGTTTTAATTCCAACCAGATTCTACTCTTGGATCGAAGTCAGATTCAAACTTTTAATGTCAATTTGATACTTCACCATTAAGCCGATCACATTCAAGGATTTAACTTCACTTTTACTTTCACTTTTACTTTTAGAGGTTTATTTCTCGCCCTCCATCAAACACTAAAGGTCTGTTCAGGCGGGCCTTGGTATATGAAAAAATAATTCCTTTCCAGTTAATATTTTGCTCTGTATCGTTATCAGTTATTTCGCTAGCATTTGTATTCAGGCTTAATAGTTTTCAGGTCACTATTATAACACTTTCTAAAAAGATAAGTCTTCAGGTTTTTCTTGAAGGCAGCCACATTTGTGCTATTCTTGACATCGAGTGGAAGGTCGTTAAAGAGTCTCGGTGCAGCATAACTGAACGTTCTTCCTCCTATTGCATGATTCACACTAATTTCGAATAGTCTATGTGGGTCATCTGCATGTCTAACTCTTACAGTGGCGCTGGTAGCTTCAGGGTAGGGGATCAAGCAATCACGAAGATATTTAGGCTTATCACCTGTAAGTGCTTTGTGAGTCAACAAGCAAATTTTAAATTCAATCCTAGCCTTAACAGGTAACCAATGTAGATCGATCAGTGCAGGAGTTATTCTCTCCCGAAATTTAATGCCTTTTATCAGTCTAGCCGCCCGGTTTTGCACATTTTGAAGCTTCCTTAGTAGTGTATTGGGCAATTTGTAGTACAGAGAATTGCAATAATCAAGCCTTGATATTACATGACTCACCACTAAAATTTTTGTACTGCCCTCTGTTAAATATTTTCTAATAAATGCTATGTTTCTCAGGTGATAGTTACACACTTTCACTGTGTTCACAATTTGGTCCTTCATTGACAAATTACAGTCTATCAGTACACCCAAATTTTTCACAACAGGCACAATCCCAACATCAGCATCACCAATTTTTATACTTTGAATTAACTGGTAATTCTTCAAAGCCACCCTTGTGCCGAAAAACATACATTCTGTTTTATCATCATTTAATTTGAGCTTTTTCCTCTGCATCCATGTTTTTATTTCAGTCATTATCTCATCAATTTTCTTCCCTGTATCTTGTGTTGTTGAAATTGAGAGGTAAAACTGAGTATCATCTGCATATAGTTTAAAACCCACTTTTTGTTTTTTCAAGATGTGTGATAGCTCGATAGTATATATGTTAAACAAGATAGGGCCCAGGACACTACCCTGTGGTACACCCTTCATAAGTATTCTCTCATTGGATCGGTTTCCAGAAACTTCTACAATAGTCTTCCTGTTCACTAAGTAACTTCGCAAAAATTTCAGTGCTTCCTGAGTCACTCCAATAGACTTCAAGTCGTCAAGTAAGTATTCGTGCACAACAGTGTCAAAAGCAGCACTAAGATCTAACATAATTAAAATTCCACACTTTCCCCCATCAAGAAGACCTATCATATCATTCATTATTGAGCACAAAGTAGTTTCTGTAGAATGATTAGCTCTGTAGGCCGATTGATTTTCCGGGAATACCTCTAACTCGTCAATATGCGCCCACAATTGCTCACTTATGACTTTTTCAATAACCTTTGACATGTAGGATAAATTTGAAATGGGCCTATATGAATTTAGCTCATTTACATCACCTTTCCCTTTGTAAATTGGTTTGATCAACGCAGTTTTTTCACAGCTAGGAAAACAGGATTGCGATATACTTAGGTTAATTATGTTCAGGTAAATATTATATACGACTTGTTTGTTTGGAGCTTCACTTATTGAACTGTTTGGGAAAGGGTCGTTTCCACAATATGTATTCTTCATCTCTCTCATAACCTTTAACAAGTCGCACATATTTATCTCCCTAAATTTTATTAACTTCTTTCCCTCCTTCACTGGCATAGCTGACTGTCCCTCCATGTGATTTTGGGGGAAGCCTCTATAGATTTTATCAATTTTTTCACTAAAGAATATAGCAAAACTCTCTGCACAAACATTGTCAGGCAAGACATATTTTTTCTTTAATCCCATCAAATCATCAAGGTTTTTATGAAAGTCCTTCATGTTATTAGTTTTTTTTTACATTCGCCGTTGTAGAATTTTCTTTTTGTTTTTTCTAACAGGATGTTATAGTCATTTCTGGCCTTATTATATAGATTTCTGGCTTGTAAGGATTTGGCTCTTTTCCATCTACCTTCCATCTTACGTCTGTGTCTTTTTGCCTTTAATAGTTCACTATTATACCATCTAACATTTTCGCGTACCACTATTTGTTTGTTCTTTATGGGACACATGGTATCGTACATTTTTCCAAAATTGTCGTTGTATTTCTTGGTATAGCACCCAACACATTCTATGTCTACCATATGTTCACATTGTGTGTTCACACAAGACATTTGCGCTACACTAGCTTCAATAAAATTCTCAGCATCAAAATTTTCCCGTTCCCTATATGTGATCCATTTTTTCAATACTCTGGTGCAATTTATATTAACATTAAAGGTGATGAGTTTATGTGTTTTTGAGATCTCAAAGTCTGGTTCCACTTCAAGGTTTTTTATTAGGTCTGAGTCTTTTCCACATATGACCAAGTCGAGTGTATGACCACCTACTGACGTTGATACCAAAACACTGTTTATTAAATTAAACATCTCAAATACTTCCTTGAGTTCTTTAGCCTTATTATCATTTTCATCATCTACCCAACAGTTGAAGTCTCCACCAATTAATGTATTTTTAATATCGTCCACCACACCCACAAGAATACTAAATTCTTCAATGAATTTAGTCATATTACTCGCTGGTGGTCTATATAATGATATTATATTCAATACCTTATTGTTTCTTGTCAGTTTTAAACAGATATATTCAAACGTTTCAAATACCATTTCATTCATGATAGAAACCCTAGAGAAAGTTTTCGACACAAAGACACCCACTCCTCCTCCAGTTTTGTCCTTTCTTGGTACGTGATAGAAATCATGAGTACACGGCGTCATCTCCTGAATCTTTGAGTTATCACTAATATTTCCCTGCAACCAAGTTTCCGTTAATAAGCATAAATCTAATTCCATTTCGTTAATAAGATTTCTAATCTCTAAGGTTTTATTCCCCACCGATTGAATATTTATCAGACCACACTTAACCAATGGGCTAGACTCCATGATCGGTTCTATTTTTTATCCTGGTAAGCTCCTCCTTGTATACTTTACAGTTATCATCATATGTCCTATGATTCGTATCATTGTAATTCCTCATTGTGCAGTTATGACACTTTAACGTATTTACATTACAATCCGTGGTTCGATGATCCTGGCTACACTTGGCACATACCTGAGTCTTGCTACAATTTTCAGCAGT
This sequence comes from Palaemon carinicauda, assembly GCF_036898095.1. Classification (NCBI taxonomy): domain Eukaryota; kingdom Metazoa; phylum Arthropoda; class Malacostraca; order Decapoda; family Palaemonidae; genus Palaemon; species Palaemon carinicauda. The sequence continues at coordinate 55,455,421 of NC_090752.1, forward strand.
ATGACCAAATTCTTGGCATTTATAACACTGAAATACATTGTAGGAATCATAGATTTTACAGCATCCTCCAAGCGTGGTATATACTCTATCATCTCTTTTACGGAAGACTTTCCTGATAGTTGGACTACACTTTATAATGACGTGTAATTTACCGCTTTGTCTTGATTTAAACTTCCTGATCAATTTAAAGTCTTCTTCATTTTCACATATATCATTCAACCATTCATTCTTCTCCATTATACTGGCAATTATATCATCTTCATTTTCATCAATATTGCAGACCTTGATCTTCGGTTTAAGTAGATCCTTTTTATCTACTTCTACCTTAATGTCATTCTTGACCTCTTCTAAGTCATTTTTAGCCTTTTCTAACCCAGTTTTATCCGCAAAATTAACTACCAAGTGGCCTTGTTTAGAGGTTTTGACCTGTTCGACATTCGTGGTTATCTTCTTCATGATAGTTTTCTTGATATCTGAAGCCTTCTTATTTTCCTCCGTAGATTTTATAACCAAAGTGTTTCTTGATTTCAACTTACTTGCATATGTAGTCTTGGTCACATTCTCTTTTTCGTATTCCATAAGTTTTTCTTTCAGCTCGACAATTTCTTGACGCATATCCATGTATTGAGCAGTTATCATATCCATAAAACCAGACATCTGTTGTTGTACATTTACCTTCATCTCTTCTATGATGATGCTTAGTCTCGTTATGTCATCAACACATGCAGACGCAACACATTTTGGACATTTATAAATGATGTTCCTGCTTTTTAAAAGAGTACTTGAACCATCCCTTAAATTAGAGCAAGCTACTTCATCATGGTACCATCTTCGGCATTGATCGCATTGCATCCCATCATCGACATAGGACTCACAGTGCCCACACATGCCACGATTGCCTTCGTCATCACATTCTTCATAAGCTGCTGCCATTATACTTTCCTCCCTTCCTGTGAGTACCTCGTCAATTTCAGTCATAAATAGACCGAGATCATTCACGGGATTACGTCTTCCTTTTCGTTTTCTAAGGAAAGACATATTGAATCATTTTTCAATGAACTTTTCAAGTAGCCCCACTTACTATAGTAATTTTTTTTAATGAGGCGTAGTTGCACCGACTCGTAGTGGTGCTCTTTTAGCTCGGAAAAGTTTCCTGATTGCTGATAGGTTAGAATTATCTTGTGCAACCCATCAGCGATCAGGAAACTTTTCCGACCTATATCTGCCTCACTAAAAAGAATTGACTATAAATTATAGAGACCGATGAAACGATTCTCTTCAATCAACACTGTTTGTTTATGGTTTTATGTATGGTAGTCAAATTAAAGTCCGTAACAACATCAATCATTCAAATAAAAGATTATTATTTAATCTATTGTTTCATTACCATCATACATTATAATAATGTACGAAAAAGTTTCTGGAAGGAAAATATAACAATAATGAAACTTTCTATTTTTAAATGCTGCATCATCATAGATCCCCCCCATTCCTTAACGTTTCTTAAGAGTAAAAATAACCATACTTTGAGTTTTCCCTCATATCGCAGACGTCGCTATCTATTTTATTATCATTAATCAAAACTCTAACATCCCATTATTAAGTTACGGGGTAAAATATATTACAAGAAGTTAAATTAAGTTTCCCTTATAACTTTTTCATATTGTTTTTCATTGCGGGTCAAATCCCAAGCATCCCTTCATAGCACCAAGGGATAGGAACTTGAGACTCAACTTGCGAGCCAAATGCAAAAGCTCGGCCAGCAGTTGTGGCTGAGCATCGGTGCCGTAAACACGTCTCGCTCTTCCTCCTCCTTATCATCACTGGTGTAGACGATAGTGGACGTTGGCTGTTAAAGAGAAACCATGGAAATTCTTTCGTAAATAACCAGCTACATAGACTTTATAAGAGAGCACTAATAATTTGATGGACTTCTGATGTACGTAATCCTCAGTGTTTTTTAAAAGATGTTGTGAGATAAAGTGATCAACAAGTATCGTCTACGAAAGTTTTTAAGACCACGTGATAAGAGATTTATTTCAGGTAAGTTTTTTTTATTTATTTTTTCAAATTGTTAGATCTGCATTTTGATACACTGACTCCAAGAAGTAGGCAAGAAAAATATGTCACTCAAATTCTTCAAGATAAAGGATTTATTAGCATTCATTTCAATTTCCGTTACAATCTTGAATTACAATAAAGAACAGAAATGATTATGGAAGAACGCTATCCTGTGTTAAACGAAATATTTAACATTTATTCTATTTCAAGTAAATATAGACGCAAGTGAAAATAATATATACAGTATATCCGTAACTGAAAGACAAAAACTGTTGAAAACTACAAGAAATAATTTGCATATTCCATAAATGGAAAAAAAAAATATGATTTATCACAGAGTTCACCTCATTAATTCAAAACCACTGTAGTTCGATTTCAAGGATTCCGGGCTGATATCTTTATTAAGAGAGAGAGAGAGAGAGAGAGAGAGAGAGAGAGAGAGAGAGAGACTGCTGCTCGGGATTTATTAGGTCCTTTGATTGGCCAGTTAGTAACTATATTGGATCCCTCTGGTTACGGCTCATCTTTTCATTTGACTACACATACAACAATTTGTCTGGCCTATTTTTACGCATTTTCCAATCCCCATACACCTGACAACACCAAGATAACCAAACAATTCTTCTTTACTGAAGGGGATAACTACTGCACTGTAATTGTCCAGTGGCTACTTTCTACTTGGTAAGGATAGAGGAGACTTTAGCTATGGTAAGCTGCTCTCCAAAATTATACCATTGTTTTCTAATGTTGGGTAGTACCATAACCTCAGGTACCATGGTCTTCCACTGTCTTGGGTTAGAGTTCTCTTGCTGGAGGGCACACTATCCTTTGTTCCTTTCTAAATGGATTATTTTCCCTATTGGAGCCCTTGGACTTATCCTACTTTTCCTTTTAGGGTGATAGCGTAGCTAGTGATAATAATGATTTCAAAGTTTTATTCATAAGTATTACACACATAATATATATATATATATATATATATATATATATATATATATATATATATATATATATATATATATATTGTGTGTTATATATACATGTGCGCAGATAGATACATAGATAGATAGATAGATGAATTAATAGACAGACAGATAGAATTGGAAGGGAGAGGAAATGAAGTTATTTGAATTTTCCTTTGCTGACAAATAGATTCATAGAAAAAACAGTTTCTCTCTTTCCTCTCCCCATTTGTAAAACAGAACACATAGACTCTGACACTTGTATAATCTGGAGAGAGAGAGAGAGAGAGAGAGAGAGAGAGAGAGAGAGAGAGAGAGAGAGAGAGAGAGAGAGAGAGAGAGAGATAGCTGAATTAATGAATGGTAAGTTCTCTTTCTCTCCACCCCTTTCGAAGGCTTAAGGACCACTGAGTATACTTTACTATATTATTGTTGAATAATGATAATAAGGAGAGTGTGAATTACCATTACTATCATTTATGTTATTTATATTAGGTATTTTGATAAAAATGATAGTAAAAAATAATGATACTAGTGATGAATTTAACATCATTCGTTGTGTCTTTCGACTAATAGAGGTTAATAGCCAATTTCTACATAATTTCGCTTGTTTGTTTTTATTTTAGAACATGCTGTGCTTATAAATATTCAATATACAACTCAAAGTTGTTTATATTTTCGTCTCATGGCTAAAACAAGAAAGCAGAAGCTTTGTCACTACATCCAAAGTGAGTGAATGAACACTGAGCGAATCAACCCCTCTTCCCTGTACTTGAGTCAATTGAAGCCACATTATCCTGTAACTCAGAGCAGCATTGCCAGCTCGGGAGAATAAGGATGCCATTAATTATATACGTTATGGTGTACGCTGTACATTATGTGCTCTGTTTCTTTAAATATAAAATTAAAATGAGTAGTAAATGAGGCAATACGGTTTAGTGTGATTGTCATTTTAGTGTTTAATTCATTCATTTGTTGAACATTTGTTGAAGTCTTCATAGCAATCAGTTTGTAGCCGTCCCCATTTAAGGATGATCTATACTCAACTGTCAACCTTGTCAATGTTTGCGACCGCAGGTGTGTTTCCTACTCAGATGTGTTCATGCTTTCGTATTGTTGCTTGATCTTTTGCTCCTTGGGAAAGGATAAGCCATGAGCACCGTGAATTACATGCAGAAGGGACGATGACATTCTAAAGTTATGTTTAGACCTACTACTGTATTTGAATTTGATGTACAGGGAGCATAGGTCTACCTTTTTCTCTTAAGTTATTATAACTGATTGGTATATAACTCTCGGAGTCTGGTGCAAGCAACAATGGGTTACAACGAGGTTTGAGACGCCAATAACATGGTCAGGTTAATAACATTGTAGCCTATAATGTAAAATAGGAATTTCTAACGACAGCTTATCTTTATTGGTTTTTGTTATCATAATCATCATTATATGAATTATATGTTTAGAATTAAAAGACCACTCAGTAACGTGTCATAGCCAAAGATGAAAAGAAAAAAAGTTATTTTGAATTAGCAGTATTTTTTTTAAATTCTTCTATTTTCTTTATGATAAAGATCAAATGTTTAACTACACACATACACACACACACGCATATATATATATATATATATATATATATATATATATATATATATATATATATATATATATATATATATATATAATCCTGTCACACTCAGGGTGCGGGGGAGTTGGTACACTCGGAAACCATACTCTCCCACAAGTTGCCTAACCAGCGGGTTGTAGTTGGGAAAAGGAGGGAATGGTAAGGGCTGAATTTGTGTGTGTTCACTGTGCCTATCTATCTAAATATTTAGCTGTTATTTTTGACGGGTCACCTACACTAGTATAACAAATTTTACTGATCACCCGTATAGGAAAGTAAGGCGGCCAATATTTCTAGTCTCATTTGTCGTTAGCTTGTGATCAAAGTTATTGCACTTATTATTTATCATACCCAAAGTGTATAGGAAACAGTTTTACTCGATATTTGAAATCAAATAAGGCAAATAGTGAAAGAGGCAAGTTAATGATGAAGTAAATATTCTGGTTATACGCTTACCTTCAAATATCTTAGTCCATGCTGTCTAGCCAATAGTTTCATAAGTAATTTCTTCATAGGCCAGGTTTGCATTTTCATGGTAATTGCAGATTAGGCCTAGTTTATATATACAATATTAAAACTCAAGCCTTTAGTCCCTTTCTTCATGATACTACGGCATACAGCCAGATCATAATTTTCATCGTGATTAGTCTAGGCCTAGTCGACAGGTTTATAATAAAGAAAAAATAGGCCTAGTCTTTATATTGCAGGTGTTTAGAGATTGCTTTTAAACCTCCTGCTTTACGCCCTTCCTGATTACTTCTTTCCATTTGGTTTCCAATCTCCCAACTTCTCACTCTTTGAGCAACTGCTGGGTAGCCTTCCACCTCCACCCTGGGTTGCATATGGGTGCTGATTGTTTTCCCGGTCCATATGTTGTCTTAATTCAGTAGCAAAGTTTTTATCTTATCATCATCCCCTATTACGCCTATTGACGCAAAGGGCCTCGGTTAGATTTCGCCAGTCGTCTCTATCTTGAGCTAAAAGATTCATCATCTCCTACTTCACGCTTCATAGTCCTCAACATTTCTAGTGCTTTGTGGATTATCTTATACTAAAAGCTTAGTCCTTATTTCACCAGAAAGAAATTATTATTATTATTGCTTGCTAAGCTACAACTTTTTATAGTTTATATATGAAATATGTTTTAGTGTTAGTAATGCTTTTTAAAATGTTTTATTTTAATTGTTCACACTTTCACCGAACAGGTTTTGGAGTTGCTCTTGGCCACGTGAAATAGGTCTGGAAGTTGTCCTTATTGTCATCTCCCCCACATAATAGAGAGCAAGTGTCTGGATATTATTATTATTATTATTATTATTATTATTATTATTAGCTAAGCTGCAACCCTAGTTGGAAAAGCAAAAGGCCAAAATAGACTAGTGAGGAAAGGAAATAAGAAATTAAATAAACGATATAAGAAGTAATGAACAATTAAAATAAAACATTTTAAAAAGCATTACTAACACTAAAACATATTTCATATATAAACTATAAAAAGACTTACGTCAGCCAGTTCATCCTAAAAACATTTATTGCAAGTTTGAACTTTTGAAGTTCAAATCACTTTTCAAATCATTCTATGACACAGGATATGTCCCGGAGGTAATTCTTGCTTTTGTAGTTAAAAGATGACTTATACGCACTAATTATCCCTCTTGTCATCGTCGCTCTGGGCAATATTATGTGAACTGAAGTCCTGAATAACTTTCTGATTATTCGCTGCTGAAAAAAAAATGTTGCTAATGACGAAACTTTGGAGGAGTTTCAGTGTAACTAAATCTTTTATGTCATTTCTCTTACTTTTATATGTATGTAGGTATATATATATATATATATATATATATATATATATATATATATATATATATATATATATACATTATATATATAAATATATATATGTGTGTGTGTCTGTGTATGTATATATGTATATACACACATGTATATATTATATATATATATAATGTATATATATATATATATATATATATATATATGTATGTATATATATACATACACACACATATGTATATATATATGTATATATAAATATATATATATATATATATATATATATATATATATATATATATATATATATATATATATACGTCAATAGGCGTAGAAAGAGATGGTGGTGATGAGGATTATATATATATATATATATATATATATATATATATATATATATATATATATATATATATATATGCATGTGTGTGCGTGTATGTGTGTATATACTTACTGTATATATTTTAAGAGATCAAGGCACACATAACCCCTTAATATTATCTATCCATTTCACCTACATCGCCACCGGACGATCAAAATAAATATTAGATGATTTCGACCCTACAGTACAAATTCCTATCAAATACAATATCTGTGTTCAAATCAGCCAATTAACGCCACGATTCCTGAAAGCCGAATTTCTTCTTTACAATCTCAAATATTAAGATAGAAATAAGTCATTATTATTAAATTTATAGGTTAAGGATGTCTGGTTTCAGTACCAGTTCCATCAGAATAGATACTCACCAGAACGTCAGCCGGGCGAGCCCAACCCCCAGATCAGTGTTCTTCCTAGTAAGCAGCTTAAATTCACGGTCCTAATCTGGGATCGAATTGCTTCCATGCAAATGCTATGGTAAGGAGCTCTTCTAGGAGAAAGACACAATCCAAAATCAAACCATTGTTCTCTAGTCTTGGGTAGTGCCATAGCCTCTGTATCCGTACACTCGGGCACGCTATTCTATCTTGTTTCTCTTTCTCTCGTTATTTTGAAGTTTGTATCCTCTTGTTATATATATTCAAGTTTTTATAGTTTGTATATGAAAGATTCATTTTAACACTATTATTGTTCTTAAACTTCTCTTGTAGTTTTTCCTTATTTCCTTTCATCACTGGATTATTTTCCCTATTGGAGCCCTTGGGTTTATAGCATCTCGCTTTTGCTAACTAAGGTTGTGGCTTGGCAAGTAATAATCATAATAAATACGTTACTACTGTACTAACAAGGAGGTTTTACAATGGGAATGATAAACATTTGAATGGAATTGTACATATGAAGTGATTTTATCTCAAACCAGGATTCGAATCTATACTTTTCAGGGTATAGGGAACTATTATACAGTAGGGTTTCAGTGTCATTGCCACAGTCCTTTATGTATAGGTTGCTGTCTCTTGGCTCTGCCATTCATGAGCGACCTTTAAACCTTTAAAGGGGGTAATTGATATTAATGAATTTTTAACGCTCACGTACACACACACACACACACACACACATATATATATATATATATATATATGTGTGTGTGTGTGTGTGTATGTATGTATGTTACGTACAAATATATATATATATATATATATATATATATATATATATATATATATATGTGTGTATATTTATACGTGTATGTATATATATATATATATATATATATATATATATATATATATATATATATATAGTGTTTTTGTATATATACATATTTTTTAT